>NC_035109.1:384844351-385148774 GCF_002204515.2 Aedes aegypti | reverse complement strand
ATTCAATTTTTTTACAATATCGAACACTTTTGCATCATTATCAGTACAGTTCGAGTATAGTTTTGCTTTAATTTTATTTTCTGACAATGGAATGAAACAGTGAAATTTTTGGGTTCCTTGGATCGTTTTCGCGTTATTATATTGCTCGCTGAGCTCTGATGCCGTTAATTCGTACTCTTCAGTAGTAGTAAAACAAAATGATAATTTTGTTAAATCTTCTTCTTTTCTGCGATTCGCCCAATCAAATAGTTCTTTTGCAGTTTTAATTGGATGCTCACGTTCTTTGGCTAAACTTGCTCTTGTGGCCATGCGCTTTATGGTTCCTCCAATAGCATCACAAGGACCTTTGCCATGTGACGTAGCAAAGAAATGCCATTCTGCATCAATTCCGTACTTTGATTTAAATTGACATAGGCTCGAAAAATTCTTACGGTTTTTGTACTGCGATGCTGCTCCATCAGACATGAAATATATCTTTCTGATTTCTTTATCCTTATCAACGCGTAAAAAGTTAATCATTTTGGCAATGAACAAATTTACAGATACTGAGTCGTGTCTTAAATCTTCGGAAATTACAATAAAACTAAAATGTTCAATTTGCGTACTTCCATTGAAATAAATAACGAATGGATGAATTGTAGCTTGTTGTACGTTCCAGTGATGGGACTGCACTTCATCTTGCAATACAAAGCTATAGTTTTCAGAAAAATCACAAATGACTAAAAATTCACCATCTTGTAATGTATTTTTCGTATTTTTTTAAAAAGCGGGATTGCTCTGTTTTAATAAAGTCGTGAGGAATTAAACTTTCTAATTGCAAGCAAAAAAATGACACAAACTCATCTACAGGTTTTACAATAGTTTCTAGGTCACACCTATCCGTGGTCACCCATTGCTCAAATGATAACTGATCAATATAATTTTCTTCAAACTCAGCGAATAAAGTATTTTCCAATGATGAAGAATCTGGACAATCCGAACAAGATTGTAGATAGCAATTTGATGTTGTATTTCACACAAAAGACTACCAGTTAACATTTTAATATCCTTTGATAAATTGATTCTTTTCAAACTATGTAAGATTAGGTTAATATTTTCCTATGTTGTGCACACACAAACATTATGTGTTCCTGAATTGGATAGATCCTTGCATTGCCTTGGACGAAGGCTTGCAAATGAGGAAAAACCTACCTTAATATTTTCGTTAATTTCCTTGAAGCGTGTATACGCTTCTTTCAAAGTAGTCATCATTAATCGTTTTTGGATTGCTTGACGCTTTCCATCTTTTTTTACAGATACATAATCTTTTTGGCCAGGCATAGCTCTACTTACTTCATCGTCTTCAAAATATTGAATTATTTTTTCTTTTGTCTCATCTGTTAATGAAGTACTCGACCTAGCATTTTTCACTAAGTGTCAAATTTGTGAAATATTTGAAATGTCATAACTTTTTTGTTTATTGGCTTACCATCACCAAATTTTTATGGTAGATAGCTAATATAATGGACCGTTTTCCCTCAAAAAATTACGTTTTTATTCCGATAGGGTTTTGAGATATTTGAGTTTTTGTGACAAAAATGATGTTTTTTAATGCAAAAAAAATTTTTTTTTTACTGTGTGTATTTTTTTGGAATCTTTATTTAGTTGTCTAACTTTGTTTCTTTAGTTGTCTAACAATCGAACGAATCGTTTGTGCTGTGCAGCTTTTTGAACATTTTTGAACCATGTTCACAAACACCCTTTTGAAAAGTTAGTCGTGAGTCAACTTGAAGATTTGATATCGGAAAATGACGATTTAGATGGAACTGAAAAACTGTGCAAAGTTTCAGATATTTTTGAAATGGTCGATCAGAATCGACTTGCATGCCTCCGTGGAATCCCTCTGTATTAACTTTTGATGAAGTATACATTTTCGTAGAGATCAAAGGGTGTTCGTTTTGCCCGTGTGTTTACTATGCCCCTAATCCCCATACTTAAGGTGAAACATCTCGGAATCCAAAGATGGCCGTCACAATGGCCGACTTGTGCCGCTACTCACGTTTTCAAAAGCACAAAACTGGAGAAATAGTTGGCAAACGGTTCTGATCTTCTTATTTTAAGCTTTCTGTTAGTGCACAAAGCCAAAATAAAAAGTTCACAGTTGTTGGATGCTTTCTTCGTGTGATTTGTGCCTTTGAAGTTTCAGTGCAATCTTAGAAGTTGATTCCAAACTGTTTCACCTTGATTTGGTATTCATTTATGTATTTCACAGTTATATTATCATATTTTTTCCTGCTCAAATATCGATTCGTACCATTGTGCTATATCACAAAGAATTCTAGTGCTATATCGCAGTCCAGTTTGTAATCTGTGTAAAACTTAATGATCATGGTGGCTTGTAATTACAAGGTAATTTCTTGAGTTTTGAATTTTTACACAACTTTTATGAAGATTTTTGTTTTAGCCAAACATGTTCACAAATGTAAATCGTGTTTCATCTGTGGAATATGTCTAGTTCTGAATTTCTGAAAGCTGAATACCGAAAACAATGTAATTTACTCTCCAAGGGTTTTCAATGATTTTCATTCCTCTTGAGGGGCTGGGTCCTCTTGAGGGATTTCTACATAAATATTTCTACTTAGTTATCCACAATCACTTGGAACCGTTTGTGCATCATCCCGAAATGTATAAACCAGACACAGGCCTTAAATCAACCAACTATTAATTTTTCAACAACTTTTATGCATGGAGAATGTAGAAGACATCTTAATTATGGATTCTAGGCGAAAAAATAGGAATTTTGTCAAAAAACACATGGGATTTAAATTTAATGCTGTCCAACATATTTTCATAAATTCCTCAGAAGTTCTCATAGCGTTTTCTGATGTTCTCAAGGAAGTTTGAAGAGTTGAAGCATTTCAAAGCGACTTTCAACAGTTTCCCTGCACAAGAAAAGGAATTAGTTGAAGTCCCTACTTCGACGCTAATTTTAAAGTTATATGAAGGAGCCTGAAAAGCCTTCGACAATACCTGATAACATCTCAGAACCTTGGGAACTACTGCAAACTCATTGGAGTTCTTGGGTACCCTTGGTAACCTTTTGAAAGGCACTCATAATCTTTCGAAAGCCTTTATTTATAAATTATTGAGTATTTTGAAAACCTCTCAAAACTCTGAAACTAATCATGGGCATGTTTTGTTTTTAATTTCTGCTTCCTTTTTCTAATTTTGAACCCTTGAAAATGCTTTGAAAACCTACGGAAATTATTTGGAAATTCGTGGCTTGCTTAGGTATATTATCCAAAATCTTCACAGGTAATCAGTTACCATTTGAAAAAGCCTTACATCAGGTTACTGACAGCATTCAACTTACTTACAGCCCTATTTTAGTAGACTGCCTTTCTGTATCTAATAAGCTTTGCTAATGCATGAGTTGCTTTCAGTTCTGAGCATTAGAAATGCTTTTTGGTTACCGTACACGGAAAAAACAGTTTACCTAATCTTTGAGTTGACTTTACCCAAAATTAAGTATATCGATTATTCTCTCAACCCAAAATCTCTCGGTATTCTCTCTCTTCCCCACCAATATTGTCGAAAACAGAGAGAGAGCTGCACCTACTTAATGGGGTAGTTCGGCCCAATATGCCAAATTTGGGTAAATGCATTTTTCTTAAGCGTGGGTTGAATTAACTCAATTTTGCGCTGAATCAAACCAAATTTAAGTAATTTTTTCTTATGGCTTTCAACGCAAAGTAACTAATGGAGGCCTTGGAAATTTAGCCAAATTTGGGTTATTGGGCTTAACTACGGTTTTGCGTTGAAACAAGTCAGATTTGAGTAGTTCCGCGTTGCCGTGTATAATGACTCGAAAGACGAGTACAGGTTTTATGTTACTAATGGATGTCATATTAGAGTGATGCAAATATTGAAATTTTTGCTCCCCTATGCTTGAACGGTTTTAATTATCGTAAATAGCATCCTCCTAAAGTTTGAAGTGATTCGGAAGAAATTTGACTGTGCACACGTCATTTGAAGTTTATATGGAGATTACTATGGGAAACGCCAATCTTTTGTGTTCAGGTTTTTATCTCTTCGTGATAATATTTTATGGAAAAGTGAACAAACTCATCTCATGTGAAAACTTCCCAGCTACAACTTTGCCGAAGACCACTTTTTGATTGGACGTCAGGATAAATTGTTATTCATCATTATAAAGTTGGTTTGCATGTAGCATGCTTCACCAACTGTTCGGCAGGCAACAGTGGTGCTCCTGCCGGGAGGAATAGATCAAAGTAATCCAGGCTACTATGTTCTACAGCAAATAAGCAGTGTTGCTATTGAAGTAATTGAATGATCATATCAGCATGATAAAGACTTTGTTATCAATAATAAAAAAATATCCTTACGTCCCATCAAAATGTGGTCTTCAGCAAAGTTGTAGCTGGGAAGTTTTCACATGAGATGAGTGTGTTCACTTTTCCATAAAATATTATGACGAAGAGATAGAGGGCTGAACACAAAAGATTGGAGTTTTCCATAGTAATCTCCATATAAACTTCAAATGGCGTGTGCACAGTCAAATTTCTTCCGAATCATTTCAAATTTTGGGAGGATCATTTTCATCATAATTGACATCGTTTAAGCATAGGGGAGCAAAAACTTCAAAATTTGCATCAGTCTAATGTCATATTCTGTCTCTTTCATATTCGTGGCTCTCCGGTGCACCTAGAACCAACAGTGATAGACCAAAATTAGTGAAATTTATTCAATGACACTGATACGAATACGACAGATTGACGGACATATGTTAAGACAGACATCATTGACGATAAACAGATTACTATTTTCCCATTGAAGAAGGCAAAATACAGTTGCCGAAACGTCGGAAAGAAGAAAAACACTGTTTTAATTAAGGATTAAAGACTGCAAGCCAAAATTCCTTCAGAGATGAATATATTTTGTTATTATCTTTCACGAAGGCGTTACGCTTTTTGACAGCCAAACACACATTCCAGAAGATGTTGCAGTAAAGCAGCCTGATATTTCACCAAAACCTGCTTTGGTGTAGCCATCGTGGCAGCTATACGTTCAAGCATTTGAAGCATTGTCACGCATATAATGCTGGATAAATGATGTTACAAGTGCTTATTGGTTACTTGTGTGGTGAAAGAAACCAATAATTTACTTGTTCATTGAATTAATTTAATTCACTTTAAAATCTCTATTAACTCATTAATAAAGGATCATGATGACAAAATTGTAAAAAATATATGCGTAATAAACCTTATGTAGAACCCATACCTGTACTCCGAAATGTCCATGAAGTTTATAATAAGCCCATTAAACAAGACAACATTGAAAGTAGGTCATGTTTCGTATCGACATTAAAAAATGCATATCGCATACCCTTAGTTCTAAGCACTGTGTGTGCATTGCCCACAGCTGCATGCTACCAAATTGAACCATGCGGGTTGAGCCGAGGGGAATGATGCCAGATCTGGATACTAGTTTTTCCGACACTGCATCGTCGACACCGGACTTGGCACCGGCCAACGCCCATCATGATGACAAGTCAACAAACGAGTGGTTGGGTCTTTGAGGGAGCTTTCTCGTCCCAATTTTAGCCCAAAAATATGTTTGTTTCTGAAACAATTCAACCGAAAATTTGCAACAACGTGTTCGATCCATTGGTAAATCATGGAGCCAACCAGTCAAAGAGATTAGTTCATGAGTGAAAGTTTTTCACTGCCATGATGCGAGCAATCGGCCCAGAAAGGGGCCCAGATAGCCGTAGCGGTAAACGCGCAGCTATTCAGCAAGAACAAGCTGAGGGTCGTGGGTTCGAATCCCACCGGTCGAGGATCTTTTCGGATTGGAAATTTTCTCGACTTCTATCTTCGTACCTGCCACACGATATACACATGCAAAAATGGTCATTGGCATAGTAAGCTCTCAGTTAATAACTGTGGAAGTGCTCATAAGAACACTAAGCTTAGAAGCAGGCTCTGTCCAAGTTGGGACGTAACGCCAGAAAGAAGAAGATGCGAGCAATCGCTGCAACTTTTGCTCGCCAAAACTAAAATTAAAACCGGGGAATTGGTTTTTGGACTTTTCCGTTTTCCGAAAACGGTTCGTTTGGATAGATGGAAAAATTTAAATTAGTTTCGGAACAAATATTCCCCAGATTGTTTCCCCATTTTCTCGAGAGAAGTGAAAACGAAACAAACTATCAAAATGTCAAACTTTTACGTAACGACCGAAATATGTTGGTTTCAAACTGCGTCATATGTGAACGAGTAAACGCTACCCATCATCCAAAGAGCAGACTTTCGAGATCGATTAACGAAACTGCCTCAGCATCCTCTGTTAAAGGTATTGCTTAACTAATTAGACGAACGAAGAAGACAACAATTGCGATGTAACGTCCGATCGTCTAAGGTTCGTAATTGTGTAATCCATCTTCCTCATCGATAATTTTACGATTCGAATTGTTTGGATTTTTTTTGGGAAGAGGTGCAATGAAGTGTGTGGTGCCGCCAACACCACCAACATTCGTAACTGTTTGCAATGAGTGTTTTGTTTTTATTGCACCATCCGATGTTTGCGAGATTCAAGTTTCTTCTTCGGTGCCAATTAAAAGATTTTGAGAGGGCTTCGCTTTTCGATTTCCTCTGCAGTATTTCTAATCAACATCTAATCTATTTGTTTTTTGTTTGATAGTTACGTAGTTCACAGCAATACGTATATAGAGATGAGTCTTACCATTCAGTTGTTCTCTTGGTAATCAGATGGCATAATGATTTTCAAAATAGTA
The DNA here is from genome assembly GCF_002204515.2 of Aedes aegypti. NCBI lineage: Eukaryota > Metazoa > Arthropoda > Insecta > Diptera > Culicidae > Aedes > Aedes aegypti. Next base: position 385,141,981 of record NC_035109.1, on the reverse strand, counting down.
AGGGAAGACTTTTGTCCTTTTACCTTTTTACTTTTGTCCCATTAACCTGCGAACGATATAGGGGGGAAGACTTTTTTACGTCGTATTTTTTTTTTTCAAATACGTCGGGCGACGTAAAAAATGCCTCAGTGTACAAAACGCATTCATGAGTGTAAAATACGTAAAAAAAAATATCATTTTTTAAGCGTTGGAACAGTTGAGTTTAACATGTTGAACATATTACGAAGTTTTCTCATTGATTAGTCTTCCTAACAAAAAGTTCAATCGATCTGTAACATGCACTTGCCAATGGATTACCATGACAAAAATTGTAGATACTTATCTGCGTTAATTCAAAGCTAATGGTACTAAACAGAGCTCAACGTTTGCTATTTTCTCGTTGGGTCTCCAGGCTTCACATTATTGACCGACAAATAGAAAGTTTACCAGGTAATTTTGCTTCCTGCTGATAAAGTGTTTCCTAACCTTTTTTGAAGCTCACTTCTTTTTGCTTTCCGTTGAAGAAAAATATTTCTTAATTTCCATTTAGAATTGCCTTTCTGCCTTTTTTGCTAGTGTTACAATCTTCGTTTAAGCATCAATTTCCACAGTTACAACTTTAGTTTCATTAAAACTTGCAAGATCAATTTTTGCTTTTTAATCAATTTTTTGACCTTAACAAAAGCTTGAATGTTACTTGTTTAGTCAATTTCAGCTAGCTCAGAGGACATGAAAAATCCCATGTTGGGAAACACTGCCCCAGTATATCCTCCCCATCATTGGTAGTCCGTTGGCGCCGGCGTGCACACGTTCTCGGCAGCGGTAGCAGCGAAAAAATATTCTGCCCGCGAACTACAATAAATTTCGCCTAACTGACAGCAAATGACAGCACCAAAAATATGATCTGTCTGTGGTCGGCTTTACCAGCACACAGTAGTCGCTTTAACAGCAGCGGCCGCAGAGCAGCCTTCCATTTGTGTGGAGTTGAGATGGGGGCGTGGAACTACATAGTGTATGAGAACTTTTCCTGCCCACCACTCCCAAAAATCGGAATCCGAGGGGATGGAAATGGCCGAGTCCTGTAGTGCGTCAGTTACGGTCATGTCGGGCTATTATTTTTTTTTCGCATCCACCCACCAGCTGGCCACTTTCTACTTCTGTGTTTCTGTGGAGCAGAGTCATACTGTCTCGCAACCCGAGCAGATGAAAGTTGCTGCCGGATGCCAAGCTTGGGAATTCTAACGCAGATAATTTGCAATATCTACCACCTGAATAAGAAATGAAAGAGCCTTGCATAAGAAGTAAAATACTTCAAATGATATCTCATGCATATTCTACAAACACTACACTGATGATTGGTTCAGGTATTTCAATACCTAAGTAATACATGATGAGTTTTCATAAAGAAAAGATTTTTTTTTTCAATAGTAGTTCAATATCTTAAGCAGTCTTCAGAAGCTTTCGAACACCCTAATGATATATTTTTGATTGTTTTGAACAATATTTTCAATACCACAGTAATACCAAATTTAGATGTTGATAATGGACTACAGAACAATACTCAAATTTAGTTTAATACTAAAATATGGTACGCATTGAAAGGCGCTAGTTATTCGTTCCAGCTCGGGTCAAAAAGCGGCTGTGACGTTTATTCTTCCAGCCCCATGGCCATGGTTCGACGCGAGTGGTCCATTTTTCTCGGGGTCTGTTTTTGCTGCTGCTCCGTAGTTTACCCGCCTCCGGCCACTCAGCGAAAGTAGTTTACTATCTCACTAAACTGTCGCCGTTTCATGGGTCGAGGCGGAGGTGGTTGCCGAAAACAAAACAGAAAAAAAATGAACTCTTTTCCTCTCTATATCCACCCATGGAAACCAGAGGCAGGTTGTCTGGAGATAACATATTTAGCTGACTTCTCAGCTGATGAAATTTGGGTCCTGGTCCCGGCCGGCTTTTGGCGATTTAGCCCTTTCAGGACGACTTTTTTGTACATCTCGTTGATCTTGCTAGTTTATTGGAAATAATGCAAGGAAATTATTTCTTACTTACCTACATTCGTCGTATTCATTTTCGTATCGGTCAGTTAGTTTTCATTCGTCCCCAACTAACGGATCACTGTGATCAGACCAATTAGTGGTTAAAATACACCGCTTCAACTTTATAATAAAATGTTTAACTAGATTATTTAGATTTTCGGGCATCTCTCTCTATTTCCACAACATGATGATACGTGGATTACTCTAAAAAATCATTGGTCCCATTAAAATACTGATCAAACAAATAAGCACAATTATTTTTGACTGAACAAATGCATAACGGCTCACATTGCAGTGAAAACAATCAAAAGAATCGTTTCTACGCCGAAACTCACGCACAGTCCGGACAGATGAAAACCTTTATTTACGTACTAAACTTTATGCGTTGAGTAAATTTGAAGTTTAACGACATGTGGAGATGTACGAAGGTTCTCATAGTGTGAATAAGTGCCCGGTGAAGAAAGTCACACAAAAGGCGGGAAGAAATGTGAATCGGAATGTGGCGTGGCTCAGTCGATCGCTAATCGGATTTCGCTCGGTACGTCTTCGTCCATGCGATTTTGGTGAAAAAGTGCAAAAGTGATAATTGTACTGAAGTTATTTATCGAAATACAGTATTTATACTGCATTTTTGGTGTACAAGTGGACAAACTATAATAGCTTTCACAAAATTACACTTGGAAAATAAATCTACATTGTTGGTAAATTCGAATATCTGCTATAGTGGAACATTTCAACTTTTATACGTCGAATAATAGCGTGTTATGACGAAGTAGATCTAAACCCTATTTTATAACATTCATTTCTAAAGGATTACAAGCACATTTCTTCAAAAATGCCTCTCTTTACTTTTTGATGAACAATATTGAATTTTAATCAAGATGGAAATGACAGGTAAGGCTTTGCTCCTAAGTCACAACATTTTGGGAAAGATTTTCACCGAATATTGATCAGGATTTTTGTTACCAATGAGGCTGAATTCTGGACATGCATCTCGCAAAACCTGGATTTATCACAAGATTTTGAGCAGGATACTCCCAGATAGCCGTAGCGGTAAACGCGCAGCTATTCAGCATGACCAAGCTAAGGGTCGTGGGTTCGAATCCCGCTGGTCGAGGATCTTTTCGTAAAGGAAATTTTCTCGATTCCCAGGGCATAGAGTATCTTCGTACCTGCCACACGAAGAAGAAGAAGACTCATAAAATCTTGGACAGTATTTTCCCATATTTGTAGAAAAGGTTTCAAAATTAATATTGGGCCCTCTTTTCCTCAATAATAAAAACAATTTTTTCACAGAATACAGTGCAAATCTCATAAAATATTGGGCATGGTTTTCAAAGAATTCAAAGCATGACTCTTACATACCCAAGGAAATTCTAGGTGGAATTCTTTCAGAATTGGGAACGTTTCATAGAAATCTGAGCATCTTATGAGATCCTGAACACCATTCTCACAGAGCCCAGCAAATGATTTTGATAATACAGTTTTAACATAATCTTGTTCAGATTATCACAGAATTCTTGGAAGGAGCAGAAAGCTCATCAGCAATTATCCTTTTCTCAATATCTCCATAAGAAACTTTTTTCGCTGTTTAGCTTTCGTCAGTTTCATGAAAATATTTATCAAAAAACATAGCCCGCCATTCAAAAATTGAATCTGAATCTGAAATTTGTCCCACTTTACAAAAACGTTGGTCAGGTATGGAAAGTTTATGGCTACCGAGTTTTTCGATACTTGTCGTTTGGGTATCTTGAGTATACTCATATTATTTGTACTGATTACATGAAACACTGTGAAGCCAACTTTTATTTTATTTATATCAAGAGGATTAGACTATAAGCACAGTATAGATACATATAGATGATAGTAAATATTGGAATAATATTTATATTTTTTTAAAATTATGACAGGTATAAAACAACGCGACTGCCCCATTCATGTTGTTTAGTCCATTTTGTTACAATCGTTCGCATACAATTTTATGCAATTTTCACAACGTGCAAGACTTATGGCGGTATTGACGTAGGATTAACTTTGTTTGCTTTTTTATAGCTGACCTGACAAAAAAAAAGAGCTGAGACGTTTGGCACGAATTTGTTTAGTCGAAGTGAATAGTGTATCTTTGCGAAGTATCGCAAAATAACGAAAAGAACAGCCTTTACAAAGGCTATTGAAAATCCGAAAAGTATTGACCCAGACAACCAGAATGTACGTATAACTAAATCACGATGCTTATATGTGTAAAGTTTCACATATAAGATGTCGCGAAAAGGCCTTATACGTACAAAAGTGGAGGCGATATGCGTGCATATTTTATATGATGAAACATAACATGCTATGCGAGTGTGTAGATTTTTTTGCAAATTAGTCTGTACTCTTATGCGACTTTATTTATGATAACAAAATTTATTTGACAGCTGCTACGACTTACTTTGTACAAGTATACAGGAAAAAATGGAATGTACATATGAACTCATAAAATAGCATGAGTGCAGTTTCTACAAATAATGTTCGTATACTGCTATGCGACTTCTGGTTGTCTGAGGAAAATCCCAAGAAGCAAAAATTATTTTTGAAATATGATCAGTTTAGAGCCAATTATTATTCTAACACTATAGCCCTAATGACTTAACCCAACGTTCTTTCGGTCAATTATTTATATACATCATTGAATCCTTCAAAAGAACGATAAACTTTTTTATTCTTAAAAATATATGAACTTTGTTTTGAAACAGTTTTACACCATTTGCGACAAGCTGGCGAAAAACTCTTCAACATTCAGTATTTACCCTGATTGTTGATTCCAGCTATCTGATACCAGAAATATTTATAAATTCCTTGGAGGAGTGCCACGTGGGCATGATTTGAAGTGGAAATCAAACAACTCACAGATATTTTTTTCAGACAGTTGCTATTCTTGTACTTCAGCACAATTATGAGGAACAGCCAATGATCTAATGAAGGGTAAATCTCCTATGAAGCATATAAGTCCTTGTATTAGTTAGCCTTAAAAAGCTGAGAAGAAGGAAAACTCATTGAAAATACTGTGCTAATAAAATAGTCTGGAAGATGATCATCATTTACATTAAAAAATAGTTATTTCTTTTAAACTTTGGAAGCCTCGGAAGTTAATTATACCTTGTTCTTCTTAGTTGAGACAGAACCTACTTCTCAGCTTGATGTTCTTTTGAGCTCTTCCACAGTTGTTCACGGAGAGTTTTCATTGCCAAGAGCGTAACGTTCAGGTACGAAGAAACTTTATGCCCTGAGAAATCGAGAAAATTTCAAATTCGAAAAAATGCTAAGCCAGTGGGATTCAAACCCACGTTCGTCAGCTTGGTCTTGCTGGATAGCTGCACGTTTACCCCTATAGCTATTTGCCCCCTAAGTCTATAATACCATAATTAGTTTAAAAATTTTTATCATTTTTTTTTAAAGCTAATAAAACAATTATTTTCTATATAATTATATATACGTTGAAAATCATAAAATTTCGAAAGATTATCCACGCCTAAGCATTGCTGTACAAAGCATAGTAATGAAGTCATATCTGTTTCTGGAAAATGGTATTTCTGGGGAATAACCTTCTGGGTAATGGTATATTCTGGCAAATTGATTCGGGAAAACGACTTTCTGGCAAATGTCATACAACCATACTCTTCTTCATTATAATAGTTCTGTGTTCCAGTTTATGCTGGGTCAATAACGACCTTGGCCACGCCCTTGCATAGTTAGGGAGGATTTTTTGTATCTTTATTTACACGATTTTTAGCTAGTTTTTAGGCAAGTTCATATCGGGATCAACGACTTTACTTCCCTTCCGAAGAAGGTCGTTACTGTAACCTTTAACGTCATAAGTGACTATCTCGGAGATGGCATTCGATTCTAGGTCCTTGGCGTGAGAGGCGTGAGTTTTTACCATTACACTAGGCCTGTCGCCAGTTAGGAAGGAATAAAGGATGGAATGTTAATATTTGAATGATTGTTGTTTGGGAAGTTAGCTCTTACTTCATGATTTAGCAAACCTAATCTAAAGAATTTCAAGCTTCAGTTCAGTTCAGTTTTTCGATAACTTGATCATATACTGGATGTGTTCAGGATATCCAGTTCGTTGAGGAAAGTGGCTACTATGTTACCGATTCTGAAACCTACTCCGCTTCATATCAACCTTATGATATTTCGAACCAGACCAAATCAAATGGCTTAAGCGATTTTGGAAGACCGGATCACATACCAGTATGTTACTACAGTTCTTCAGGTGAAGTGGTCAAACCTTTCCTAAGCCAGGCTTGCAACGTCCTAACTTCATGATTTGGCATACTAAATAAGAAAGGATGGTTCGGGATGGTTCAAATAAAATCTCTTAGTTTATTTCGAGTAAGATAAGTTGAATAGTTTCCGAGTAGGCAGATATCCAGAACACAATGGCATATAAGCAAGTCATCGAAAAACTCTTTTCGCGTCCCATAAACTTTGATTTGAAAAATCTTGAATTTTAATATGTCGCAGGGCAGGCTTCAGAACTGCTAATATAGTTGCCATTTTCTACGGAGGACCGGATATGCATAATATGATTGTGCTGCTTTTCCCGAATGTCGTTTTCCAGAATTTGATTCCCCCCAACGCCAGTTTCCCGAATGACCCTTTTCCCCGAAAAATGAAGCAGTACAAAATCGTGCAAGAATTGTCTTCAGTGGTAGGATGATGAACTGAAAATTACGGTAAGCAATTAAAAGAAGGAGATACTAAGGTTATTCTTGACTAAACATGTACTGTCAAAGATGTCAAGGACGGTGAAACTCCAAAAAACACCAATGGGTGCATATCACAGGGTGTCCATCCATCCGGGAAATCCGGGAAAACCGGGAAAAACCCGGGAATTACAATTGACCGGGAAAAATACGGGAAATACCCGGGAATTTGGTGAACACCCCGGGAAAACAAAACATAAGACTACCGGTTTATTTAAATTTTAAGTACTATGGGGTAAAACAAGAATTTTTAACAAGGGGTGCACCACCGTCTGTATGTATTTCGTACTTTGCATTATGATTATTTTTTGGTGAGGTGATAGAGAGATACTTAACGGTTAGGATTTTTGAAACATTTCTAGAGCACTCAGGCAAATGGACTATCGATAAACATAGGAACCCCTTATGAAAATTCGCCACAAGAAATCGGATTGAAATTCATAAATTTGTCTTATGAAAACAGAATTTGAAAATAAAAAACGTTCTCGTGTCAACCTGGAATCGAACCAAGAACCATGCGATCGATAGGCCCGAGCGTACACCACGCGCCTATCGACGCCTTGATATACTAAAACGCCAAAACGATACATAAAGCGTTCATAAGGCAAAATGTATGAAATTCGATAGTCCAGTTCGCTGCGTGAGGGGTACTTAAGAATTTCTGACAATGTTCTTGGCGAGATGCTTGTTCGATTTTCATTTGAAATCATGGCATTATTATTATTATTTATTATTATTATCTTTATTAACGAGATTTGCAGCCCGAGGCTGGCTCATCTCGGTAAATCATGGCATATGAAATCTTTGCTGGAATCCTAACGAAAATCGAACCGATATTTGACTTTCTGAAAGATCACTGAAATGGTTATTAGTAGATTGTTAATAAGATTTTCAGTATATTCTAGAAAAGGTCCTTGGCTGATTTTGCTTTAAATTCTTAGAAGTTAATGTCCCTCTGACATTTGGATAAAAATATATTATTTTATATTATCCGTTCAATGTTTTTCTCACAGGAGCTCTTTTTACTAAAAATTTCAATCACAAACCACATAGTAAATGTTCATTTAAACAGCATAAGTGTTGAAACATATTTTTTAAGTAGCAGTTTCCTGAGAAAAATCATATGATTTCATTGTGAATATAGGAAAAAAAAACAAACAAGTTTATATGATTTAAAATTGTTTTATTAAAAATTTTCACTAAGATATTTTCTTGAGGAATGCGCAGAAAATTACTGACATATTATTGATTTTCCTCGGTGGATTTTTACTTATTGTACCCAAACCCTTGGCGCAACTCGCATACATTTAACTGGATTTCTTTTTGATTCCATGTGAGATTTTAACATATTCCTGCAGCAGTACTTCTTGGGAAGATTTTTGAAGGTTATTTGACTAGCTTTTCTGACAGTTTCAGGTGAAATTCATCCCACGGTATACAATGGGCTATGAAACCCATTAGAAAGTGTCTTGAAATATTCACAGAAGCCGCCATGCTGATGCATGCTGTATTTCTTACAATATCTTCCAAAAATTGCCTGGCAAAAATATCTTCACGGGAACCATTCAAAACGATTTTTGGGGAAATCTTCAACGCTAATCCCTGGCTATCAAATTGATCGTGAGTTGGAGTTTTCGCAAGAGCTTATACTGCAAGAATTTTGTAGAATTTGAGCAATATTCTTTAGAGATGTTTCTTAGACACTAGTTCCTTGTTATTTTCACTATAGATCCATACAGAAGGCCATAGAAGATATTATATGGAACGCAGACGTGATCTGTGTGAGACCCTGTCAAGGATATCTATTGATAAATGTAAAATTCGAAGGATTTCCCGAAACCGCTAATAAGGTTCCTTGCCAAGATGGAAATCACGAAGCATCTTACGCGTGTAAACCAACGCAAAACAAACACGACAGACTCGCGAACAAACTTGATGAGAGTAGGTTTTCTATGGTTTTGACAGACAAATCAAGTGTACATCCATCAAATCGACAGTAAACTACAAGTTTGTAATAAAAATCCCTTGAAGTCCAGAAAACTCAGAGGCCTTTTTACCAAAAGCCCAATTGACTTCGAACAGCTCCGAATACGTACACGAAAAGATTGATCATCGACAGATTACAGCACTCTTATACTCGTGAGTATTTTGCTTGTTTTTGTTCTGGTTCAGCAGACATGTTCACCACCTTTATCACTGGTTCATTGACAGTTCTTTTTTTCAATGTCATTGATACATTGATCATAGACAAATCCTTTGTGAGATCTATTTAGATATGCTGGGGGCCCAGATAGCCGTTGCGGTAAACGCGTAGCTATTCAGCATGACCAAGCTGAGGGTCGTGGGTTCGAATCCCACTGGTCGAGGATCTTTTCGGGTTGGAAATTTTCTCGACTTCTTAGGGCATAGAGTATCTTCGTACCTGCCACACGATATACACATGCAAAAAATGGTCATTGGCATAGTAAGCTCTCAGTGAATAACTGTGGAGCAGGCTCTGTCCCAGTGGGGACGTAACGCCAGAAAGAAGAAGAAGAAGGGAAAAATGAGAAAGAATATGTTTTTGTAATTGTAGTTAATTGAATCAGATCCTTTTTTCTGATCTGCATTAAAGTCACCTTATACTGAAAACCAATCAAATCTTTTTTATTTATTTAACAAAAAAAGATTTCTACAATTTTTTATTGCAGGGGTCCGCGGGATATTTGTAGAACTTGAAAGGGGCCATAGCAAAAAGGTTGGGAACCACTGGCCTAGACGGTTCTTATAAGGCCTCTGACGAGATTTTGTATAGATTTCTGCAGATTGACAGCGAATTCAAAACAAATGCCATGGCTAGTTCTTTGATGAATAAATAAATAAAGAGGTCCTTTAGGTATTCTTGGTAAGATTTTTGTAAAGTATTTGATTAGATTATTAATATGTTCATTAAATCTTTTGAAGATTACTTGGAAGATGCAATCTTGGATTCATGTCATAAGTTTTAGCCAGCTTCATAGGAGAACAATTACATGTATTTGGAAATATTGTTTCTGTTAAAAGATCTTTTTTTGGATCCAACATGAGATTCATCACAGATCAACTATTTCTCCATAAATCAGGCATAAGCCATGTCTAACGCATAATTCCTAAGGCATTCTTACAAGGTGTTCGTGCATACCACGAAGCTAAGCTATACGCCACCTATATGTGAGCAACACCACCACATCAAGTCGGCACACCCCTGTTCATCGAGTGAGATAAACGCCCAAAACGTAGGTGAAGCTCATCATGGCGAACAACCTTCTTCCGGGACACCTAATATAAAAGGGGAATAGCAAAGCGACATCGGTCTCTTTCTCGCCGCGAAGCACCATCTCGACGCCATCATCGCAAGTGGATCAGAACGCCATACAAGAAACAAAGTTTTGTAAAATCTCGAACTGAAGTGTGAATTGAACTTTTGAATTTAATATTATTAGAGAAGTTATGTTAAGTGTAATAAATTAATTAGAAGTAGTTGGACAACAAATAAAAAGTGTTTAGTTAAACTATAAGTGTGCTTCTGATTAACATCCACAATACTGAAGTCCACCAATAACGCCAACTGTGAAACTACTCTCTGGGAAGATCCGTCAGCTTGAATCCGTTTCCGTTGCTGCTCGCTGTGCTCTCGACAGAAGGTAATAGGTTGGCTATTGAACTTTGCCCTTTTGTGGAAGTTAAGATGCACAAAGCAGGCATTTATATTATTCCATAATTTCTCTGAACTTCCTACGAATTCCAGGGGTTAAGGTGTTTTAGATATTCAGCAAATCAGCATTGTTTTTTCATAAGGGTCTATCTGCATTCATCGATTTCTCTTCATCGTTGTTCTATTTGCGTTATTGCAGAAAACTGATTCTGTTGTCGTAGGATGAAGAATCACTATATCTTCTTCATTAATAAGAAATATTGCAGATTTATTTTAGCAAAGTTATTAGCGAAAGAGAGGATCGATGAATATGTGCAGAAATATTTTGAATCTTTTTGTCCATAACCTTTTTGAAAAGTAAACCGTTTTTTTTTGGATTGTGTTAAAATCAATTCATAAATAAATTAGATCATGTCCTCCAAATTTGTCCATATTGCATAAAAAAAAAGAAAAACAAAAATATCAAAACGCAGGATTTTTTTGCTATCTGTTTTTTATTTCTTGGACACCCGGGAAAAATCCGGGAATTGAAAAACGGATTTTGAATGGACACCCTGATATCAGATGACCGGTTCAGTCACCACCCTGAAAAGTATGATGTTATGACAATTATAAGTGCCATAAACGTTTCGGGGAAATGAGTTATTCGGGAAACAGGGTATTCGGGGAACTGGCATTCGGGGAACTGGCGTTCGGTGAAACGACATTATATATCCGCCGTGTCTCTTCCAAAACCACTCTTGATCTAGTACGTCGTTTGTTCTGAAGTTTTACATGAGTTAACTAACTTGGCCCACCAAATAATAATTAATAAGAATAGTGAGAGTTATACATGCTTTTACGCTCTGTCTCAATATCTACGATTGTCGAGGACATATCATTAACACCCTAGTTGATGTATTTGCCACTGATCTTCTGTTGGCTATATAAAACTTTAAGCAGCTAAAACAATATTTGTTTCTATTTCTTCGACGTTTCGGTGTATATTTCGCCTTCTTCAAGAGTTTAGACGTCGTATCGCCGAAAAATCGGAGAAATAGATGAAGAAGTCATTCTTACAGCTTAAAAGCTGATAGAGACGATACAACTTCGGAAAGAATTAGAACTGTCAAAACGTATGGAAAATAAAATGAGAAACATAAATTACTTGCAATTAGGAAACAGGATAAAAAAGTAGTGATTAGAAATCAAGTGCAAAGTGAATACATAACTTTTCGTGTTTAGTTCACCTTCCGTGGTGCTTTCTTTGCTTCAGGATTTCATTTTTACTACCACTGAAAAAGAGCCATCTATTGCCTTTTCAGTTTTGAATATCGCCCTATTGAGAACGATTTCTGCAATTCCTGTTCCAGATTCAAGTGCTTACTCCAAGACCAAAAAATGAAAAATGTTCTGGATAGTTGAAATTTAGAAATACCAAAACTTGTTTGTTTATATTTTTTCCTGCATAGATTACAACTAAAGTGATATCATAATGACAAATATTGAAGCTCCCCAATCAGTCCTGCAAGGGTTCGGTTCCGGGAAAGTTACGTGGTAACAGCTTTTTTGAGGCACTCTGTTGGAAAATGAAGTTAAACCGATAGTTGGGTCAGATTTTGTTTGCTGAGCTTGACCTGCGGCAGAGGTTTTTGTTTGATGAAGGTAAAGTCAATTTGGGTGATCTCATCCCCTCCCCTGGAGGGGAAATGAAGTCTGTGACCTGGAAGTCTCAATGAAAGGCTTTGTTAAGAGCTGCCTGCTGCTGTATTGTCAAACATTGGAAAACGACTGCCCAAACGACGACGACAACAATCGCGATTCAAACATTTGCATACAAAGACCGACTGCCAGCACCCTCTTGAAGCGTTGGATACAATGGTGGGGACAACAACTAAAAACTTGCAAACCGGTTCGACTCGGCCATGGGTCCAATCTGGCCATCCATTCGCGCCCAGTCGTCCGAAACGTGAGTCCCAGTTCTTCCCGGGCTGATCCCTACGTGATTCTTTGTTGGTGTTTGCATTTGGTACACAGTCAGTGTGCTGTTTTGTGTTTGCTTTTTGTGTGCACTCACTCCGGAGCTTTTTCCGTATGTTTACCCCCACGCGCAAAAAGTTGCTACTCGAAGAAAAAGTCGAAGCCGATCTTTCACTTTCTGGATGCACTGTCCGATTTTGTGGTTCATCTCACATTCAACTGCCCGATGGATGACGGATATCCATTTGCGTGCTGCGTACACCCAAAGTTGGAATGAGTATTTTTCTTTGAGTATTCGAAATAGAAATTATCTTATGATTGCATTGAGTTGCAGAATTGGTAGAATGTTGTCATCATAAACTTTTTTGCCTTCTTTCTCATAATTAAAGAAAAACGGATATTTCTATGTTTTTCATAATTAAAATATTGTGAATTTTGTTCAAAAACTATGTATTTTGTGTAATGCTGATCTACCACAAGATTTTGATAATTTACCTTTGTATCTGAACTGCAATTTATTTATTATTTATTTGGAATAGTGTAACCCAATTATCATACGTTCTCCGCAAAATTTTCTTGTTTGGGTGTCCCATGCAAATAGATACAATTCCGCTACCTTGTTTCGTACTCTACTCCGAGGTGGAAGCTCACGTTTCAATGGTTTGCAGCAAACATGCGAGGAGAAAAAAAAACTATATCAGAAAAGAGTGGTTCAGAAGCCGACCTACAGCTATGCTGCACATAATCTGCTATTCTAGTCGCATAATCTTTGTTTTTGTTTGACCGCGTCTTGTGTGTTGGTTCTTTTACAGCGTGCTAGAGTGGAATATGTTTTGTTTAGAGGCAAATACCACACATTTGGTTAGAATGTTTGAGATGGAAAGTGGTCGCAAAAAAAACAATTTTGAAGCGAAATGATTCATGTAACTGTGAATGATTCATAATGCTTCCAGATGAGATATGTTCAAGTTTGATTCATGACACTTCGCTACAGCTCAGTACTGTTATGTAAAATATTATGTTTTTGAATCCCGAGTCAACCGAAAGGATAGAGTGTCTATTTTAGAATGCAAGCAAATAGTATATCGTATCGCCATCTTAAATATTCTAATGAACGAGGTTAATGGTCTAACGACTTCTTCTTCTTGTTCTTGGCATTACTTCGTCACTGGGACAGAGTCTGCTTCTCAGCTTAGTGTTCTTAAGAGCACTTCCACACTTATTAACTGAGAGCTTTCTTTGCCAAAGTTGCCATTTTCGCATTCGTATATCAATTTGGCAGGTACGATTATACTCTATGCCCAGTGAAGTCAAGGAAATTTCCATTACGAAAAGATCCTGGACCGACCGGGAATCGAACCCAGATACCTTCAGCATGGCTTTGCTATAACCACTCGGGTGAGGAAGGCCCCAATCGACAGTCCCAAATGATAAATAAGGGAGAGAAATGTGTTTTATCATCGCTCTCCCTTTGAGACTCTCGCTTGCTGCCGTTGTTTATCAAGCTTGTTACAACTTGCGAAACATTGCCGATTATGAACCGATACAGATGTGATAACACTGCGGAACACGTTTTTGTCTCAAGCATCAAAATACCGCTATTTAGTTAAATAAGAATAGCTGAATCCATTGCCGTTTTCAAAAATATCTCAGCACGTCTAGTTTTTGAGATATTGGTTGTTGAAAATGCTAAATTTGACTATTTCAGCCAACTTGCATGCAAGTTTGCTAGCTTGTATGGCAATTTATTTGTTTAAAATGCCACAGAATACAAACTTCATGTGATATACTTATTAACATGCTCAAAAGAGTTCTGTTTGATCTTTCGACCTTGACGCTTGCTTTTGCCGGAGCGAGCGACGAGGGCAGGATCAAACATGTCGCGCGTCGGTCTAGTAAGTGAAAAAGTGGCGTGATCGGGGAGTTCGGTTGGAGTAAGTTAAAAAGTGCCGCGATCGGTTCGTTTTTTTTTTGATCTTTCGACGACCTTGACGCTTGCTCCTGGGCAGTGCGTCAAGAAAGCCCGAGCTGTCGTCCGTGTTTTTTTTCGGGTCGCGCGCTTTTTTTTTTTCTGAGAGCTAGCCGAGCAAACGAGTGAAGCTGAAAGTGGATTGTGGCTGCTCAGTCAAGGATAACGGATCAATTGGTGAGCTCGTTTCATGCTACTATTTCTAATCTATAAAATATGTATGACTGCACATTTAATCGTTACAATGGTGGGATGTAAATATGATGTTTCAACAAACTATGGATGGTTCGTCACTGTGAGTGTCGACACAAACTCTGATTAATGATTTATTTATGTTTAACATTTTTTTATTCAGAACACCCCTTATATACCTTTATTTTTGTAATTAAAAAAACTTTGAATGGTTCGACACTACAAGTGTAGACTTGCGAAAGGTTCACTTTATTCAACAAACTTTGGATGGTTCGCCACTGTAAGTGTCGGCATAAGAATAAGAGTGTTCTATGATGTCCCAACCAATTGAGTCTTTTGTTTCTTTTCAAATGAGTAAAATATAATAACACATGCTTTCGTACTGACAGCTGTAGGAATGTTACATTTAGGTATTTGTTCAACAAACTTTGAATGGTTCGTCACCTCAAGTGTCGGCATAATTTTCCTCTACATAGAAATTATATGAACAATTATATTTACGTATAAGCATGTATTTATCTTTCAAATCATTGTTTATCATGGTCTAATCGCTTATCAAAGTGAATCCTTTGACCCAACGATCCTCCCCATTAACAAACATCCCTCCCCATTAACAAACATCCCTCCCAGTAACCTTTGTGGAGATGCAGAGGCAAACACGGTCTCCAAATAGCAAAGGTTACACACTAACATTCCTTCCCTCAATCCCACCTGACTGCAAGGACGTGGCCGGCGCCGTTATTGACCTTGTATAAATAGAGGCACTGAATTATGCACACTGAAGAAGATTATGGCCAATCCCAGCTGAACTTCTAGTTGATTCTTTGTGCATTTTCACTGACTTCGGTCAATCGCGGAATAGCAACCATTGATATGTGTAGTCAGTCTAAGCTAAGCTAAGCTAAGCTATACTTATTAACATGCTCAAAAGTTAGTTTTTGGTGGTTTAGAAAAGTATAGTACTTCGCCATCTAAGAGAAACAAAGAATTTTGTATGGAGACTTCAAGCACGTTGAAAAAATCGCGTTAAACTAATCTTAGGCTGACCATAAGCAAATCGGATAAAAACAGGACAAATAAAGATTAAAAACGGGACAATAATGAAAGACGAAAAAGAATCTCTCATGAAGAAGTTTCAGCCTAATGATTTCTGGGAAATATCGATCATTAACAATATCACTATCAAAATTCGTTACAATTTTTAACTCTTAAAATTTGATTCTGAATCAGCAGAATTTGCCCTTAGGAACAGTAAGGCAAAAATGTTTTCGTTATGATAATTAAATCATAAACGTGAGGACCTGGTTAGTGTTCAGAATATATGTCTCTCACCCTAAGGATCTGCGATTGAATCCCATCCCCAAGATAGTCAATTATGAAGTTATAATGACGACTTCCTTGAACAAATATACCCATAAATACACCCATTGGTCTTGAGGTTAACAAGCCCAGAGCTAGAAATCTCGTTAATAAATATGAGAAAACAAATAAATAAGAAAAAATCATGAACGTTGTTCTAATACTCCAACCAATTGCGTATGAATAGTAAAAATAGAATTATTGTTCAATATAATTTACAATATTTGAATTATAGTGTACCTATGGGCTCTACAAGATTTATTTGAAATGTGTATTAAGTTCAGATAACTTCGTCTTTTTCCAATTTTAACTCTTTTTTGTTAAATTGAATGATTTAGATACATAATATCAACAAATGACCTTAAATTTTGATCGATTTCGGTTTTTTGGGTTTTAGAGGCTTGTGAGGAAGATTTTTTGTCTCAAAAATAAGTAGGGTAAAAGAAAAGTTTTTTTTAAAGATTGTAAATAGATTCGATTGTTGGACTCATCTCCAAAATGTGTCTTCTCATCCTCAATTTCAGACTAGACTTTGAAAATGTTGCTAATTCATAAGAAATTGTCACTGTATCCAAAAATATTTCTATTGATCCTATATTTTTCACTTACTTATATTTTTTATATGTCGAAACATATCTAAATGAGACCCGGCCAAGTTTTCGTAAAAGGCTAAAATTTAGTATAAATATAAGCATAAAATAAAAAAGTAAATCAGAAACATAATTTGTCTACAAATTTAGTTTAACTTTGAATTACCAGCTGATAACTACTGAAAAAAGAATAGGACAAAAAACTCACAAAATAAATAAAAATATGCTGTGTCTTTTCTTAATTTCCCAAAATACGGGACAATTTGAGTATTTTTTATAATACGACGGGACAGCTCGTCAAGGTGATGAAAACGGTACTGTCCCGTTAAATACGGGACGTATGGTCAGCCTAACTAATCTAAATCCTGCAATTTCAATCAAATTATCTCCGAAATAAAAGTTAAAGCCCTATTTTGCATGTTTGGTGGATTAGATCACAACAATGTTCGATAAATCATACCTTGAATTTCAAGTAAATATCAATGAAAACAGTGTTTTACACAACTTTGGCGACCTGTAGCTAAAAATTGTGACGTGCTGGAGCATTTCTGCGAACGGCAACAGATACTGCAACTCCAAATCTACTAGAGACACATATTTTGATCCTTGAGACACGCAAAAATGTCATTTTTGTTCCGCTGTGTAATTTTCAATTCAACTGATTTAGATGCGGTTTCCACTAAATGAAATCCAAAGGCTTCTAGTTTCATGTGCTGGCAATAGTGAACAATTTTTTTTTCTATGACCGGAGTTATTCCGGTGTCCTCCTGGGTCAGGTCACGTAAAAAATAGATCAACTTCCTTTTTTTTGAAAAAAAAAAAAAGGTCTGATGTCTAAGCCCCTCTTGTTTAACAGAACATGGAAATGATGCATCCTCGGCAAATATTGTGATATCGTGAGGCAACCGATCGCAGTCAAGGTCACATTATGGTCCTCGGGAAGGTCCGGAACGTCCGTAAAAGTGGACATTTCTTAAAAATTGAGCTAGAGAGCTGGGATTTTTTTCAAACGAATTGCAATGGTGAGCTTCAAGATCGTATACCATCGTATCGTCGCATCGGTATTATCTCCAATAACCATTTTTTGGTCGTTCAGAAGATCCGGAACATCCGTTAAAGTGGACATTTCTTGCACATTGAGCTAGAGGACTGAGATTTTTTTCAAATTATTTGTAATTATGAGCTTCAAAATTGTATACCATCATTGCCTCGGTATTATCTTGAATGGCCATTTCTTGGTCCTCCAGAAGATCCTGAACATCCGTAAAAGTGGACTTTTTTTTAAATTGAGCTAGAGAGCTGGGAATTTTGTTTTCAACTGACTTGCAATGCTGAGCTTGAAAGGTCATTTATTGGTCCTCCGGAAGATCCGAAACAGCCCTAAAAGTGGATATATCCTGAAATTTGACCAAGAAAGTTGATGGACTTCAAATTAGTATACCATCTTTGCCTCGGTATTATCTCAAATGGCCATTTCTTGTTCCTCCAGAAGATCCGGAACATCCGTAAAAATGGCCAAGAGCCGACGATTGACCAACAAAGCTGCGATTTCTTTCAAACGGAAGACTAGTACCACTAGGTGGCCATTAAAAATCAGACGACAGTGACGACGGTGGTAGGTCATTTGGCATAAAGTCGTTTGGCATAAAGCCGTTTGGCATAAAGTCGTTTGGCATAATGGTCTTTTGGCATTAAGTCGTTTGGCATAATGGTCGTTTGGCATAATGGCCGTTTGGCATAATGAGTCTGAAACCAATAATTTCTCAATTTTTCGTTTTAACGTTTCTATAAAATCTTTCTGACGACATCAGGCTTGTTTTTGAGTCAGTTGATACAAATTGACACTTTTTTCAGCAATAATTCGCTCTTGAATATATTTAAGCATATTAGGAAAGTTATTGCCATTGGTATTTTATTATTTATCTAGAAATTACCCTTCTTTCAAATATTTATTCTTCTTTTGAGTTTCACTATTGGAAAAAAATTTTGCACTGAAGATTTTAATATACACCCAATTCTTTTTTTGCACGGTTTTTCTTTTACACGGCCGTGCAAAAAAAGTTTCCATACATTTTTTTTCGCCAAAACCCTATTTTTGCATAAAACGTTGAGAAATGGTGTTACTTTTTTGCACGGTTTTTGAACTTTTGAACTGAAAACTTTTTTTTGCACGGTACGCATCCCCCGTGCAAAAACAGAATCAGGTGTATTTAGTACAAATTTACCCTTCTTTTAATTGTTCTATTTTTTTGAATATGATATAATCATAATTATAGGTATGAAAACTGTTGATTTAAAATTTCAATAAATTCCTCCTTCTTTTATGCATTGGCTGTTCTTTGAAGCTATATTTTTTAGATATTTTTTGGTTTCAACTGACAAAAGGGCGGCGATCGAAAACATTGATCTGATCAAATTGTGAAATTTGAAAAATTAGTGAAAAGAGAAATCGTTTACTGCAGTTACTTCGGTGGGTTGTGCTACTTTTCCCCGAATGTCGTTTCACCGAATATCCCGTTTCCCCGACTAGCCCACTTCCCCGGAAAATTTAAAGCACTCATAATTGTCGTAACTTCATACATTTCAGAGTGGTGAACGAACTGACCATCAAATATGCACCCTTCTTTATTAAATTGGCGGTTCTTTCGAGTTTTACGTCCTCAGCATTTTTGCCAACATGTGTATAGCCGAGAATGACAGAATACTTCTTTCTTTTGACTGTTTATCGTTCTTTCTTGTCACCACTTTTCGGGGAAACCAGTCATTCGGGAAAATGGCATTCGGAGAAAAGTAGCACAATCACTTCGATGATTCTTAACACACTTTTTTATGTCTTTTCGATTTATTATGCCGCAATAATTTTTGGCGTCCATTCTTCTATTGGTTTAATTATAAATTTTGCCTTCTTTTAAAAATAGGCCGTTCTTTATATTTTCACTTTTTTAAATTTCATTACTTAGTAAAGCTAAATGTTAACCAGTTTTATATTTTACTGTTTTATCAATTCTTGCCAGATGTGTTGTTAGAATGATAATTACTTTAGAAACTGCCAATATCCAACATATACTTTTTTGGTCAAACGCGTGATCTCCTTCCGAGATATGCTGGAAAAAATATTATTTCAATCACAAATTTTCCCTTCTCCCGATTATACACGGTGTTTTTGATGTACACTTTCAAAATTAGAATCTATATTGAACCGTTGAAAAGTTTTGCCACAAATATTTTCTTTTAAAGATGTGCTGTTCGTTAGAGCTATACTGTGAAAAGATTTTTTGCGTTAGAGCCTTAAACATTTTAAACGAAAAATAATCTGCTCTCGTATTTAGGCTATTTTTGCATTAAGTCGCATTGATAGATCTTTGGATTAGAGCTTTTGATATTTTGCAAAAAAAAAAATCCATTCTTTTATCAAGTAATTTACATCGAGTGATACGTTAAAATTGGGACAAAGCTTGATCTGCAGCGAAATATTCTATGAGCGTACCCTTGATGAATAACTGCGAACTTTCTTTGCCACCTTACTGTTTTCAGAGATGTAGAGACCCGTAATTAGTTTAAGTAATGCTCTCTAATGTCAAAACAATTTTTGAAATTCTTAGCTTGGAAAATCTCTGAATGAACATCACGCTTGTTTAGAACCTATCAGAATTTTTTGCTATGGGCTCGGTGGTATTGATCTCGGTATGAGCTTCAAAAAGGCCGATATTTATTTAAAGTCAAACATTATGCCAAATGGCCATTATGCCAAATGACCATTATGCAAAACGGCCATTATGCCAAACGACCATTACGCCAAACGACTCTATGCCAAACGACCTTATGCCAAACGACTTTATGCCAAACGGGGTACAATCAGTGACGACATCAACACGATTCTGAAACCACGAATGCAATTTTTTAGAAGAAATTGTAGGTCTTTAGGTTAATTGTCAAATATTATCCATTTTGCCAGATTTTTATCGTGGCCATACAGTGACAATTGAGGATGGCAATGTCATTGGTTTGATTCTTAAAGCACGAATGTAAATTGTTTAGAAGAAATTTCAGCTCTCTAGGTCAACTTGTAGGAAATGTCCACTTTTCCGAATGTTCGGGATTTTCCAGTGGACTACACAGTGCAGTGGTCACTTATCGCCAGATGAAGTCAATGACATTGACCCGATTCTGAAATAACGTATGAAAATTATTTGAAAGAAGTTACAGCTCTCTAGGTTATTTGTCAGTATATGACCGTTTTTACGGATATATTGGATTTCCCGAAGGACGAGCCGTTTAAAAATCCTCGACCTAACTGGTTTCCTAAATTAAACTTAGTTTGTTAAGAAGCAATATGAATTTGTTATCTAATTCTAATGAATTCGGATGCGTAATGCATGACGGTGCTTATGCCAACTTAATAAATGTAAAATATAAAAGCCTTCGCAGCTCTCAAAACCAAATTAAAAAAAATCCATTCTTTCGGATGTTCCGGATCTTTAGAAAGACCACTAAACTGCTATATAAGATCAGATGACAGCGACGAGACTGATACGAAACCACGCATGCTTTGCTTGGAAGAAATCGCAGCTCTGTTGGCTAATTGTTGGCATTTCATACATTTTTACTGATGTTCTGGATTTTCTTGAAGATTAAGAAATGTTCATTTGACATCATACCAAGGCAATGGTGGTATACTAATTTGAAGCTCATCACTGCATGTCGTTTGAATAAAAAAAATCCACACCCATGAGCTTGACCACAATAGGTTGCCCCACGATATCACAATATAAGCCGAGGATACATAATTTCCGTTTTCTGGTAAACTAGAGGGGTTTAGACATCATTTACTATGGCTAATTTGATCAGAAATGCTAGTTAATCGATTTTTTACCCAACCTGACCCAAGAGGACACCGGAATAACTCCGGCCATAGGAAATAAATTGGTCCACTTTTGCCAGCATATGAAACTTTGGATTGCATTTAGTGAAAACCGCATCTATATCAGTTGAATTGAACGTTCACAATAACAATTTAAAATATACACAATAATAATAATTTGCAAAAGATACGGGTTAATCTGAATTCCAGCTAAATTTTGATGTTACTTCCATTTGAACATAGCATTTCTAAGCCATTTAATTTCATTGTGCTTCGATTGAATCAACATCCAACTTGCTCCGCTCAAAAAGTTATCAGCGTCACTGAGGTGTCGAACTGTTCATACCCAATAAAACAATTTTAAACGAAACTTCACCACAAAAATGATTAGCAACGCACCACATTTCCTAGTGCTGCTAGTTCATTAGCAACGCCGCAACCGCTTTGGTGACCACTTTCGGTCCCATAAGCCACGGAAACGAATCATTACCAAATCTCCTGCGAACCAACCGTGACAACCCGTGATGCGGTTCCGATTGGCTTCCTGCGGAGTTCAAACTCAAGTTCAATCGAACACTCTCACTTTCTTATCAGCCAACAAGTGCCCGCAAACTGTACACAATAAAAAAAAACATGTAACACAAGTCAAAATAGATCCAAACTTTTTTTGTTTTTCGTAATGATCAACTGGATGAAGTTGCAATCATCATCCATATGCATATGCAACATCAACATATTCGTCGTTGAAACACAGCTTGGTAAACATTCTTTTATTGCTGCCTTTTTGCCTTTTCAATGCACTGGGCAGAAAATTATTTTTTGTCATTGGTGACTTTAATGCCAAACATCGCTCATGGAATAATTTGTAAAGCAATTCCAACGGAAGAATGTTATTCGATTTATCAACTACACATGTTATTATTTTCGAGCTGTCGGGATATGAAATATATATCGATAACAATCTTGATGTTAACATTTCTTGGCAAACATAACCTGTTGTAAAATGAATTATCGATTCACTTACGTCCACTTATTGATAAATAAATATCAAACATTACATCGACCAATATTAATAACTTTTTTGCTGTGTAGGCTCGTGACAACTTCATCGACAAGTGCTGCAATTGAGTCCACAGAAATCAGCGAGAAAACAAGGCCCAAAACAAATGTGGAAAAATCGGTTTTGCAGATTCCTCTTTGGAGGTGTGAAAGGGAAAATCGTTTCACGCTACTACTGTTGGGCGCTAATTGGCCGGTACCCTTGTTACCGAGGTTCAACACGGGGCTTTCAGCTACCAGAGTCTTATCGTGTGGAATGTCTTTCCTCAGACTTCGGAGATCTAGATCGTAGTAATAGGAGGCAACGATTGAAAGTAAGATGATGCAGGGTGCCAAATGAAATCTTAGATAGGTGTCTAGCTGCAGTGCTCAGATCGAAAGTGCAAAGTGTTTAATGTGATGAAACTTTATCGCATGATAGGATTACTAAGCTTTTTTTCTGAGGTTCCACTAATCGTCACAGAGGTAGGCGTGCGATGAAACTGATATCTATCTACGGCTAGAGGAACGTGCACGTGCACTGAGGCTTGATGCCATTGCGGTATGAAATGAACAAGTATTTTACATTAGTGGCGATTAGTTCATATCATGGCTGGTAATAGATGTTTTGCTTCGCAATTTTCCAGCGAATTGTTGCATGGTTTCTTAAACGGTTTAGTAGAATCGACCTCTTGATTTCAGTGTGCATCGTACTCTCGTGCTGTGCATACACAAATTCTGTTTGTTGACGGATGTATTCAAACAACCTAAATAAATGAAACAGTACTACTCAGTACTAAAAACACAGTAGTTTTCAAAGCTACTTTTTAAACCTAATGATCCCTCTTCGATCCTTATTAGGACCTGTGCTTTTGATTTTTCATTGAGCCTATTGATGGAGATAATCCTTCTTGGACATAGCTTTAGAAAAAAAAAACAGAACAATTGCAACTAATAATTGAGACAATGTACAAAACAAAAAAATTATGGCTGAAGCTGTCCAAATAAAATTGTTATTGGATTACGTTTCTTGAAAGGGATTAAAAAAACTGAAACTTATTTGAAAGCTGGATGCACACTCAAAAGAACTCCAATTACATATTTATATAAACGATCGCCTGAACGGAGCATGTCGTGAAGTTGCTATTATCATTCATATGCGTATTTATACAAGAACAACTTTTTTCGTCATTTGAAACCAAAGTTTTTGAAACTTTGGGTGTTTCTGTTGAAATATAGACCAAAAATTTCATCTTTCTCCTTTGGAGAACGTTATCACCTTCAGGCAGACGAACATCGAAATAAGCTATCCTGTCAACGAAAAAACCTCCCTCTTCTGATGACAACATCGTCCGTTACGACGCCAACTGATGGTTGACATTCCATCTCTTCGACTTCATGAAAATAAGCAAAAACCCAACCAAAACCAAACAAACGAGGTCTCATCTGGCGGTGGCATTCAATCGAGACGAGTCGAACGGAAAATCGACATCCCACTGGGAGATCCTCACCAGGTTGCGGGGTTGGAAATTCAGCCGTCTGGAAAAACTCTCTACCCAACGGCCCACAACAAGCTAGCTGCCTTCGAAAGCTTGCCTCTCGTCGTTACAGACAGCATGGCAGCACCAGTGGAGATAATGATTAAATCGGCCACTTCTGGATTAACTTCGCAGATTGTACGGTTTCAGAGCTGGGTGGCAGTTGTTCTTCTTTATTGTTATCATTGCCTTCCCCGGATGGACCTTATTGACAAGCGAAATGGGGTCACCTAATGGCAGGTTATGGCTTTATGAGCTTCTTTGCTACGGTTGGTGTTCGAACGGCGAAGAAAAACCATTGCACATTGTTCCTTAAGTCATATCTAGGTAGACAAAAATATTTGCGCATAGACCTTCAGTTTTAGATATAGAATTATGGTGTCTCAGGAATGTTTCTCCATATTTTTCAAACATTTCGTCAAAAAGGTGGAATAAGGGTGGCCTTCTAACAAAAATATATATGTTTGCTTTCATTAGCATGGAAAAAATTGCTTCATTGTGAATATATCCCATAGCACTAATTTATAAAACAATTATTTTTGTTAAAGAAAATCATTGTTAAGACTACAATTATAAGAGATAGATCCTTAGTTTCTTCGAGAAAAAGTTCCATAATCAAAAGTTCTAAAAGTGCTCTGAACGAAGTTTTTTTAGAAAAAATATCATATATGAAGTTATTGAGAGAAACACTAACACATTTGTCATAACTCATGATTCGCGAACCATGAGAGATAGAAATTTGGTTTCTTCGGCAAAGTAACTCCGAATCACTGAAATATTGTGGGAAATTGAACAGCAAATTAACAACAAATTAACAAGAAAGTTTATATTCTGAT
The DNA here is from genome assembly GCF_002204515.2 of Aedes aegypti. Classification (NCBI taxonomy): domain Eukaryota; kingdom Metazoa; phylum Arthropoda; class Insecta; order Diptera; family Culicidae; genus Aedes; species Aedes aegypti. The sequence continues at coordinate 385,117,203 of NC_035109.1, read as the reverse complement.
CCTTTTGGAGAATATTTATATTCTGATCCTTTTGGAGAATCTTTCCCAAATTCTCAATTCAAAGGTGACGGTTTAGACGCAATCATTTTTGTCTTTCTGTATATAACTTTGAAAGCATTGTGCATTAGCGCATTGAACTTGAATCCATTCCTACCCCCGGATAGGGAAAGACAAGCAGTCAGCTGTGACGGGCGTTCGGGCGAATGATAATAATTTCGCGACAGTGACTGCCGATCAGCTTACTAACTTACTGCTTGGCTGGAATTGACTCTACCAAGGAAGCCGCGTTGATTATTGACTCGCGAAAAGGCGTGCTTTATGGGGGTAACAACAGTCAGTGGCTTCAAAATACCGTAATCTGGGGTTACATAGGTCAGTTTTTTTTGAATACATCTCAAAAAATGTCTATTTAAAAAAAATAAAAAAAAACTATTTCAATCGATTTTTTTATTCAGCTGACTTGGAGTAACATATATCATGCCTGGTTGTATTTAGATTACCGTAACCAATTAAATTGGTGGCTTCTGAAGCCGAATAAGAATGTTTAAGTCTTACAAGTCATAATTTTTTTTGTTTGTTTTAAAGTTAATCTTTAACCGCAGAATTAACCTGGAGGTATGCGATTTCTCAAGAGAATTCAGCATTCTCTCAAGTAATTCGTTTTTCTGAATCGAATATACTTTCGGCGGTTACATATTTAATTGAAACATAATTTTCCTGAGATTATTGATGTTAGGTAATGCTATCTATAATCATTCAAATTATTGTCGCTTAAATAAAAAAAAGTGCATAACAAAAAATAATTTTCATCAAAACCATCATTTTATAAGCTTACAAATATAAGAAAGAAAAAGCACCATTTATGCATTAAAAATGTGTCAACAAAAAATTTTGAAACAAACTTCTAACAATAAATATCATTTCGATCAACGTTACCTCACCGATCAACGTTACTTCGTTTTACGGCAAGCAAAAACGGGACTCGGGCCTGCGATAAAGCGGCATTGTTTGGATAACTGTGACCGGAATAGAGTTGAGTAGTATTTGCGTTTGGATTATGGACTACTACCCAGCTAGCGCGGTTGGGGTATGACCAATAAAAGTCGCTGAACTGTGCACCGGCATCCATCGGAATGGTCCGTATATGGGTCGAATGCCGGTGAAGATGTTTGTTTTCGGTGGATTGTGTGAATTTTAATATGGCAGTTCAAAGCACTTTTGTTTTATGGAGTGGAATTATCCATATTTGAATGGCTATGCATGAATTGGCTTGAACAACCATAAACAAGATCTTTTGACGGATAAGCAACAATTTTTGTAACAAGGAAAGGTACGTTTTTGATGCGTTTCTCAAAAAGATTTGTTGAAGCATTTTGAACAAGATTTTGGATGATTCAACATTGCTACTGAGTAACTGTCGAGACATTCTATCTCCAAAAATTTCTTGCAAAACGCAGAAAAAATACTACTTGCTGCTGTTGACTGATTGGAAAAATTCGAGAAAAAATATTATCGTGTAATAATATAGAACGGTGTACTCAAGAGAAACCCTGAACATGGTTATAGAAAAAGTCCTGAAAGATTTCACTTACTATTTTATGCCAATATGCGACAATAGAACTATTTTTTGTCTGAGGCATAAAAATACCGCTATTAACTTTTTTTAGAGTTGTAGAGTCCATTGCCATTTTCAAAAATATTATGGCACGACTAGTTTTTTGAAGTATCGTCTATTGATAATGAATTTGACCATTTCAATCAACTTGCACACAAGTTTACCAGCTTGTTAGGCGATTTATTTACATATCTAACCATAGATTTTAAACTTTATACATTAAGCAATACTTATCAACAAATTTCAAAGTAATTTTGATTCTCAAAAGTTGTTTTGTGAAGCTTTAGAAAAGTTTTGTTTTGTGTAAGCCATGTAAAATATACAAAGAATTTTGTATGGAGACTGCAAGCATGTTGAAAAAAATTGATTTAGTGAATGTTTAATAGTACAATTTAAACCGAGCATCTGAAAGCCGGCTTCATAAAAACGTTCTCCATAAATTGGGATATTTGTGACATTAAACTCCGTGTTATAACAGAATTTATTGAGTGTTTTTCCCAGAGCATTTTTTCAGTTCATTTGAAAAGCAATCATACCAAGGAATAACTAGTAGGTATTTCACAGAAACCCCTTTTTGATGCTTCAGAAAACTCATTACTAGTGAATTGTGTACAAAATTTCACTGAATTCGTTTAAAAAAGAAGTTCAGTTCGACGTTTCGACCGATGGGTTTTGGCCTTTTTTAAGGTTTATCGTCTCCCGTTACGCCCCTTAAAAAAAGGCCAAAACCCATCGGCCGAAACATTAAGGACATAAAAAATATCATTTTTCGGCTGCAAGACTGATAAAGTTATCCGTGATTGGTTTTTCTAAAGCAAACCTGGTAATGTTTTTGATAGTATTCCACAAAAAAAATGTTTAACCCTCTAATACCCAACCCCACCTTAAGACGGGGTACACTTTGGAATTTTGTATATATTTTCGTAGCTCGGAAATCAAAATGATTTTATTTTTGGCTTAAACGTGACTCATAACACGCATATGAGAAAAGTTTTTTATGACTTTTGAAACTTGTTTGTATTTTTGAAAATTGTTTGAAGAATTGTATTCTTATATAACATACAAATGCCTGGGGTTTATTTAACGTGCAATATAAAAAATCGTACCTTTTATATTTTTCTACTATTAACCTATAACAGAAGAAGGGCTTGGTGGTATTAACATAATTCCAAACCTGTGTTTCCGTTAATTACACGGAAAAAAAAATATTTTCAGAAAAATATTTGAAATTTATTGTTTATAAAAGTACCGTGAAAACTTGAATTTTTATTGTTGCCAAAAATCAGTAACTAGAAGAGGCTTCAAGAAAAAATGAAAAAGGATAGGGATGTTCAAAAATAAAAATTATAAAAATCAAAAACCAAAATTCATAGATTTGCGAATAAAATTAATTCATTGCCTAAAACGTGTTTAGAACGATTTTACATAACTAAAAATGATATTTAAATCGAATTTGTCCAGGAATTCCTTAAAAAATACCTTCTGGACATTCGCTACGTGAATTATTCCGAGGATTTCTGCAGGTAATCTTTCAGCGATTTCCTAAGAAATACCTTCAGAGATTCGTTCTGGTCTTCTAAAAATTCCTCCGGGGTTTCCTTCAAGAATTTCTCTAGAAATTCCTCCAAAGCGTTTACCATGGAATCATCCTTCTGGAAAATAATCAGATAACACCTTAACAATTTTTCCAGTGATTACAATAGGAAAATGTTTACCTAGATTCCTCTAGGAAAATAACTCCATAGATTACTACAGTTATTTCTACATTGATTTCTCCAAAAATTTTCCCATGGTTTCTTCCAAGAATTATCCAGAGATTTCCCCAGGGATTCCTCCCGCGTAACAATAATTCTTCCAGGGATTCCTCCTGAGATGCCTCCAGGGATTTCTTTGGCTAGTTACACAGATAATCCTTCAAAGATCCCTTCATCAATAACGGCAGCTAATCTTGCATTGATTCATTCAGCAATTTACCCAAGTAATCCTTCAGAGATTCCTACAGGGATTTTTACAGGAAAATTTTTACATGGGTTCCTCCAGAGATTTAAGCAGCATTTGATCAGGATTTTTTCCAAAAAATACTCGAGAAAAACCTCTACATAGGGTCCACTAAAAATCAGAGATTTCGTCAGAAATTCCTCTGAGATTTCTACGGGTATCCATTCAGAGACACCTGCAAAAAAAAAAAAAATCAAAATATTTTCCAACTCATCTTCCAGGGATTGGGCAAGGATTCCTCAAGGGATTCTCCCAGAGAATCTTCTAGGGATTACTATTAGGGTTCAAGTAATACTACAGAGATCTCTACATTTTTTCTATTGGGGATCATTCAGGGATTTCTAGGGATTACTAAGAATTCCTTCATGAAATTTCTCTAGACATTCTTCCAGAGATAGCTCAAAGAACTTCTTCAGCGAATCCACCAGGAATTTATTTAGATTCAGATTTTCTTGGAGTTATTCGTGGGAGAATTCTTGAAGGAAAATCTTGAAGTAATTCTGGAGGAATTCCTGGCACAACCTCTTAAGAAATTTCAGGTGGAATCTCTAGATGAATCCCTAAAGAAATCTTCGGAATAATTACTGGAGAAATCTCGAGTTGTCTACATGGGATAATTGCTTAAGCTTGGAGGAATTTCTGCAGAAACCACTAGAGCAATAACAGGAGTAATTTTTTATGATGCTTGGGGAAATTACTGAATAAGGCCAAGATTTTTTGTAGAGATTTCCCTAGTAAAATTCTTGCAAGAATCTGTAGAAAAATTTCTTGAGGATGTCTTATAGATATCAGGAGATAACATTTGAAGAATTCTTGAAAAAATCTCTAAAGGAATCCCTGTAATGAATGCTTGAAAAGTTCCTGGAGAAAGATCCTTCGAAGATTCCTTAATCAATTAACGCAGATAACCTTTCATTGATTCATTCAGCAATTTACCCAAATAATCTTCCAGAGCTTCTTACAAGAATTTCTCCAAAGACGCTTACAGGGATTTTTGCAGGAAAATTTTTAAAGGAGTTTCTCCAGAAATTTTCCCCGTTTTTTCTCGGGAATATCTCCAAAAATTACTCCAGAAAAACCTCTCCATGGGTTCCTCTAAAAATTGTTCCAGAAATTTCTTCAGGAATTCCTCGGGTATCCATCAAGAGACTCCCGCAAGATTTCTTCTGAGGATTTTCCAAGGAATCTTCCAGGGATTAGGCAAGAATTCCCCAAAGGATTCTTCATGAGATTCTTCTAGAGATTACACCAATGATTTTTTTTAAGCAATACTACAGAGGTTTCTCCATATTTTTTTCTTGAGTGAATCATCCAGGGGTCTCTAGGAAGGATTAGAGTTAAAATTTCTTTATGAATTTTCCAGAGATGGCTCAAAGAACTTCTCCAGCGAATCCGCTAGGAATTTAAATAGGAGTTTTTCAAAAACTTCTTCAGTAAAGGATTTTCTCATGATTCCTGAAAAAAAATCTTGGAGAAATTCCTGGAGGCACTCCTACTGAAATATCTGATGAAATTCTTGGAGCAATTCATGAGGGAATCGGTAGAAGAATTTGAACAAGAATTTTCGGAGACCAAAAAAGATTCTCTGTAAAAACTTCTCGGGGAATGCCAGGAGGATTATGCGAAAAAATCTCTGGAGTGACTTTCTTGGAGATATTCCTGGGAATTTTTTTTAAGGAAAATCTGAAAGTAATTATTTTAGAATCCCTGGAGAAATTCCTGGCGGATCCTCTGAAAGAATTCCAGGAGGAATTTTTTGAGGAATCTCTGGCGGGATCGCTGAAGATATCTCTGGAATAGATGCTGGAGGAACCTGAGAGGTCTAAATTTCTTATGCTTAGATGAATTTCTGCAGAAATCACTAAAGAATTAACAGGAGTAATTTTTTAAGATCCCTGGAGGAATAGCTAGATAAAGCCAACATTTTTTTTGGAGAGGTCTGCAGGAATTAGGAGAACAGAAAGATTTCTTGAGGATGCTCTATAGGAATTTCAAGAGAAAACATTTGACGAATCCTTGAAGAAATCTCTGGAGAAAACCCTGGAATGATTGCTAAAAAATTTCCCGGAGAAATCTTTGGAGAAATTTCTGGACGAATCCCAGGAAATATTATACTGAAGGAACCTGTGAACGAATCACTGGAGATACTCCACGCAAAATATCTACAGGAATCTTTGGAGAGACTTTCCTGCAGAAATCCCTGGAATATTTTTGGAGGAATCCCTAGAAGAACACTTGATTCATGGAGCCCTATCGGAACCGTGCTAAACAATAAAGTTACGATCAAAATTTCTCCCTGGAAGAATTATCGAAGGAATCACTTTAGAGATTACGCTAGAGTATATCTTGGATAATTCTTTGGTACTAGCCCGGGAGGAATATTCGAAGGAATTCGAATTCCTTCACCAGTTTTTTTTTCAGGAATTTATCCAGGGGCTTTTCAAACACTTTTCAGTTAAAGAGTTTCTCGAGCAATTCCTGAAAAAAATAATATTGGAGGCACTCTGAGGGTAATTTCTTATTGAATCCTTGAAGGATTTCGTGGGGAAATCTCTAGAAAATTTTGAACAGATTTCATTCGTTCGATTGGAATGGTGTCTATTTTGAGCTGGATGAAAAATCATGAGTTTTTTCTGACCAAATCTGGCCAAATTTAATTGTTGGTACCCTTAGTACTCTTGTAAATCGGAGTAAAAACTAAGAAATTTGAACCGTCATACCATACATGCGTATGGATATGATATGTACCAGTTCGTTCTGAAATAGGTTCCAGGTGTCCTTGTGCCCTTCTGGACCATACTTTCAAAAACTGTCCAGGGTTCAGTGTACTAGTTGCATATCTTTCATATGAAGCTAAAAGATCGGAAATGATGAAACATGATTTTTAAGAGTGTTTCAAAGTCATGGCTAATTTTTGACCCTTAATGCTTAATATGTCACTTTTTTGTAGCGTCACTCCTAGAGGTCGCTGAAAGCTTTTTTAGTACGAAAATGTTCGTGTTTAGAATCTTAGCTCAGACATATCAATGGTTGCTTTGGAATATGAAACGAGCTCACCAATTGATCCTTCATCCAGCCACAATCCACTTTCATCTTCACTTAATGTAAGCAAGAGTAAGAAATCATTCTGGAGACGCGAGAAAATGATACTTTTGCCTTTGATACAAAAAATGGCTCTGATACAAAACAAAAACACGAGTGCTTTGGGCATCCAAGCACTCCGCCCTGCCCAACAAAACGCGGAAACCGAAAGACAAACAAAATAAAAACGTTAAAAAAACGAAACCGCATGCTTGGGCTTCTGAAGTTCACTCCAAAAATGTTCGGTTTCAGATTTATATTTGTTTTCTTAACAAAGTTACAGTTCCTTTAAATGGTCGATTGGCCAAAAATGACCCCAATGTACAAGAAAGATTATTAACCATGGAAGCGCTCTTATAACGCTAAGCTGAGAAGCAGGATTGCTTCCATTTGTTATGTTACGCCAGAAAGAAGAAAACATGTGACTAGGATTTGGAGAACTTTCTGAGGTTCTGATTCAAAAAGCCATCCATCGAAATCTCTCTTGAATCTTAAGCTTATCAAATGTTAGTTGTTAAGTTCCTTATAATTGTCCCTTCCCAACAGTATAACTATTCCAAGGACTAATTGGTCAATCAATCAACGATAATGGAAATATTCTGCTCGTTTGCTTTTGTCAACCAAAAAGCGTGGGTGTTTTTGCTTGGCATTCTTCACTCATTAAAGAAGGCAGCAGCCAGTTCGTCTGAACCATTGATGCGACCAAAGCCCATCGAGTGGAATAATTTTAAAACTTCCTCTCGAAAAATTCGCTGACGAAGGCGCGAGGCATGAGCTTGAACTTTTCTTTAGGAGATGAAAAAGCTCCTGCCCAAGTTCCGCTCAGTTACTTTCTCGACTGGATTAAATGTAAGATTTTGGAAGCAAGATTAGCTGGAGGATCAATGAGTTGAGGAAATTATAGGAATTCGCAGGAAATTTGGTGGCGGTGGAACTTTGATAAGACTAAATGATGGTATTCCTGTTCATTGATGTTAATGTGCTCTCTGAAGTCATCCGTTATTAACAGCAACCATATCGCTTCTTCTTTCTATTTGCAGCCGTTATCACAGCACAAATGCAGGTTGACACCGATCCCAAGGAAATAGTTGTCACCGAAAACCAGCGGAATGTCAGTTTGCTGTGTCGCGTTGGACGACCGATTCAGTTCTGCACGTAAGTTCCCCCATTACGACAATTGGGACACTCGACACTTCACCATCCCCTTTTCCCTATTACAGATTCACCTTACCAGAAAGCAGTCAACAGGTGGTGTTAAATCCCACCCAACCCGGAAAGGATGGGATGAGTTATTTCGGGGCCGGTTTCCAGGCAGGGGCCTGCGGAGTCACAATCGATCGAATAACGACGGCCCACAATGGGCAGCACAAGTGTTCGCTGTTCGATAGCGACCGGAGCAATGAGGGATTCATCAACGTTGTGGTGGCAGGTACGGAAAGAGAGATTACCTGGAAGAGAAAGAGAAGAATCGTTTTTAAATTTATTGTTTTGTTTCAGTGGCCCCTGAGCAGCCCCAGATTCAACTAGAGAAGCCTACTTCCGCTTCGGCTTTCGAGGTCAACTCCGAGATGGTGGTTCACTGTATCTCTCGGTATGGAAACCCAGCTGCCAGTATGTATTGGTTCTTAGGTAAGTTTCAAGAATTCACCAAAGATTTTTAAGTATACTAAACTTTTTCTTAATCTACAGACGATGAACCCATCTACGAGGGAGTCTCCCAGCCGGAATACCACGAGGAGAACAACCAAGGCTACTCGGTCTACGTAACCCTGCGACGACACATTCTAGCCAGCGACAGCGGCAAGCGATTGATCTGCCGAGCCAAGCACGTTGCCTACCCGGATGAAATGTCCGAAACCAGTCTGCAGATTGTTGTCAACTGTGAGTGAATTGCCTTCAATCCCTTCAATGTCTAAAACTAACTGTCGAATGGTTTCTTTTAGATGCTCCCCAAGCACTGCCAGAAACGACCGTCCACGGGTTGACGTTGGGACGCACCGTCGATGTGACAGTGGCTATCCAGGCCAACCCAGCACCGCATGTTCTGTGGGTTGTCGACGGAATGAGCATCGAGCAGGGACAGGAACACGATCGGTATGCGGCCCGAGTTCCGGAGCGATTGGTGAGTTGTTTTTTGTTTTTACATGAATGCAGACTGTTTTTGTATTTCGGATATCTTGGTATATGGGAAATTATCACATAATTTATAAAATAGTGAGCGACTAGTTATGGGTTCCCATTTTTAACCAACTACGATCCAAATAACAGTCACAGGATCCACATTAAAATAAACATCCATTACTGGAATCCCAGAATTTTAGAAGCCTAAGATCAACAATGCAGTAACACAATCTAGACTACAATCTCATGATGCACACTGATCTAGAGAGAAAAACCAGGATTACGCATTACAATCTCAGAATCCACGCTGGTATCACAGTATCCGCACTGAAATACCAGAATTCACACTGGAAATCCAAGGTCCAATGTGGTATCCCAGTAATAACACTGTAATCCCAATATCCACACTGAAATCTCATAATCCTCACTGAAATTCTAGCATTCATATTGGAATTCCAGAACCCACACTGGAGTCTAAGGATCAACACTGGAGACACAGAACCCACAGTGGAGTCTCAGGATACACACTGGAGTCCCAGGTTCCGCAATAGTTTTCTAGGATCCACACTGGACCAGTATCAATCCTACCCGAGGAGGAACAAATAACTCCCCAATAACTTATGCATACCATTTTTTGGTATCATACCAAAATTAGGTATTGTTCAGTTGTCAATACCTCAATTTGCTACTATAATGGTATTGACAAAAATCTTTAAAACAATTAAAAATACTTCATTGAGGTATTAAACAGCTATTGAGGTCTGCTGGAGGTATTGAACTACAATTGAAAAATTTCATTTTTATATGAAAATCCATCAAGTATTATTGAGGTATTACAATACCTGATCTAGGTATCGGTTTGGTGTTCGTAGAATATGCTTGAGGTATTATTTGAGGTATTTTACCTCTTATGCAGGGCTCATTCATACCTCATTCAGGTTGTAAGTATTGAAAATTATCTGGTATGGAATACCTCAATTTGGTATTCAGTAGTTATTTTCTTCTGCTCGGGTATGATCTAAACCCAACTGGAATACCAAAATTTCAACCGTAACGCAAGGAACTGGAACTGGGAATCCAGAATATACACTGGAATCCCAGAATCCACGTTAACTTCCAATATTGAAATTCTAGGATCCACCTTGGAATCCAAATATTATACCTAAATACCAGATTTTTACTGGAATCATAACATCCACACTGTAATCCCTAAATCAAAAGATCCTTACTAGAATACCAGGATTTACACTAGAACACGAAGATCCACACTGGAATCCCAGGTTGAAATCCGAGGATCCACTCTGGAATACCACGATAAACACTACAATCTTAGGATCCATATTGGAATACTAGGATTCATACTGTAACACCACGATCCACAACGGATCCCCAGAATTTTTATCGGCATCCACACAGAAATCTAAAGATATAAACTGAAATCTCAGCATTCACACATGAATCCCAGGGTCCGAATTGAAATCCAAGAACAACACTAGAATAATAGGTTTTAAACTGGAACACGAGAATTCGCAGTGGAATCCAAGAACTGGAATATCACGATCCATACGGGAATTTAAGGATCTACACTGGAAACCTCAGATTACTGGCCAAATCCACTAAAATCCTGTGATTAACATTGCCAAGATCTCAGGATCCACATCGAAGTTCTATATCAGAACATCCTACAGGATAAGCACTGAAATCCCAAGATCCATATTGGAATCCCAAGATTTACACTGTCATCGAAGGATCCGGACAGAAATGCCAGAATCTAGGCTGAAATCTCAGGATCCACACTGTAATCCTAAAATCAAAACTAGAATATCATGATCTACACGGGGATCCCAGTACTCACACTGCAAGACCATGATCCACACTGGAATCCCAATACCAGCACTGGAATGCTGGGATCCGTACTAGAATACCAAGATTCATACTGTCTTTCTACGATCCCTATCAGTTCCATGAACCACTCTGAAATCCTAAAAGATCTATTCAATAATTCCAGGATTCACAATGCACAAATAAAGGGACCCATATAAAAATACCAGAGTTTACACTGAAGTTCTTGGATCCATATTGGTGTTCCAAGATCCACACTGAAACTGTAATCGACACTACAATCCCAAGATCGACACTGTAATCAAAGGATTCATATTGAAATACCCGGATCCACTCTATAACAAAAAGATTCACACTAAAATACCAGCAATCCCAGGATCTGCAGACGAATCCCAGGATCTACATTGGAATATCAGGATCCATTTTGATATTTTAGAACATACACTGAAATAGCAGAATCCATACCGGAATTCTAGGGTCCACACTGGAATATGGAATCTCAGAATCTGCACTGGTATCACACGATTCGCATTGAAATATCAGCATCCACTCTGGAATCCCAGGATCTGGAAACCACGCTTCTTGTAACATAAGACTAGCGTAGTGATCCCAACAAAAACTGTTGACTAAACACAGCCCTGTCGTCGTTAAATTTGAGCTTCTTAGTCGTCCCTTTTTGAGGGGGGCGTTACTATAGCCCAGAGGGCGCTGTTTCCAGGCATTATGATGTTTTCTCATAAGAAATATCACACATATTTTAGTATATAGGGATCAACTATGACGGAGGTTATATTTGCTATGGGTTTTCGACTTTTAGTCTGTACAGATCATAAACGGAAATCCAAAACCCTTAGCAACATTTAATATATAAAAATTACAAATATAAATTATTTACTCCTTGGACAGCAGGAACTTTAAGAAGAGGTGTTCATTTTTCAGCCAAATCTTCTTTCTGGCATTACATCCCAATGGGAAAAACCTGCTTCTCAGCTTAGTGTTCTTATGAGCACTTCCACAGTAATTTACTGAGAGCTTACTGTGTCAATGACCATTTTTTGCATACGTATATTGTGTGGCAGGTACGAAAATATTCTATGCCCTGGACAATCGAGAAAATTTCCAACCCGAAAAGATCCTTGACCGGTGGTATTCGAACCCACGATCCTCAGCTTGGTCTTGCTGAATATCTGCGCTTTTACCGCTACGGCTGGCTTAAATTAAAATAAAATATCGCTCTTGAAGTGATATCAAAATGAAAAAAAAAGTCAACAATTGCTCTGGATTTCAATATATTTCGCTATGGTTTTATCTTTTGTTGTTTTACGTTGGATATATTTGTGAATCTTGGAATTGTCAAGTATCAATTACAGAATTTTATCAAATTTAATAACACGAAAATGCTGCTCTTTTTGCATACTTGATTATGAAAGTTCACTTGAAAATTATTGGTCCAAAATAAACAAGGGTATGAACTGACTGTCTTAAGAACATATAAGTTGAAAATTTTTTCAGCTTTAAACATCAACATATTTCATCAAACTTCGGGAGTGGTCTTGGGCCTCTTAGTAATCACGGGCTGTTATCTAAGGATCTCTCAAGATAATTTAACCAACAATTTCTTAAATAATACAGAATATTTGAGATAAAGCGCATACAGCCCATTTAATTAAGGGATTGTGCTACTTTGCTCTACATATTGATTCCCCAAATGTCGTTTCCTCGAACGTCAGTCCCTTGAATGTCTGTTCTCCGAATATCCCGTTTCACGACTTCTTACATTTCAGAGTAATGAACGGACCAGTCATCTGGTAGCACTATGTCACTGAGAACTATTCTTGCACCTTCATGAACTGCATCACTTCTCGAAGTGACAGGTCATTCGGAAAAATAGGATTCGAGGAAAAGGATTATTCGGGGAACTGTCATTTGCCGAAGCAATATTCGAGAAAAAGTAGCAAAATCGTTTGACAAATAGTATGGAAATATAATATGAGACAAAATATAGATATTATAAACAACGTATGGGCCCATTCACAAATATCATAACGCTTGAGGGGGTGGGTGGTTGTCCTAAGGATGTTACGGCCCATACAAAAATTGAATAATGTTCATACAAAAAGCGTTACAAAAGGATGGGTGGGTGTCCAAAATGGTCAATTTTCGCTCGTTCTTGCAAGAGCAGACGACGCAATCAAAGTACTAAATACTACTCTCCACTTGATATTTGATTTATTTAGGGGTCCAGATAACCGTAGCGGTAAACGCGAAGCTATTCAGCAAGCCAAGCTGGCATAGAAAGCTCTCAGTTAATAACTGTGGAAGTGCTCATAAGAACACTAAACTGAGAAGCAGGTTTTGTCCCAGTTGGGACGTAACGCCAAAAAGAAGAAGAAGGTCATAGAGCAAACAAAATTTAATTGTTTTTATTACAGGGCGCTAAGATGCAGCTGATATGCGTGAAACAAAGTATTTTTACTTCGGGGCGTTGATACAGAATGAAAAATTAGATTGATTTTTACATGGCGTTACGATTCAATTCATTAATGTGGACATAAGTAAAATTACTGCAGGATGTTGATAGAGCTTGGAATTTTTAAGTAATGATCTACAGAGCATTGAGATCTACCTGATCTACATAGAATAAGGTCAAATTACTCCAGGGCGGTAATACAGTTTGGAATATTCAATTGATGTTAAGATGTACCTGAACTACATAAGATAAGCTTGAAATATTCCAGGACGTTGAACAGGCTAGAATTTCCAATTGATGGCATATAGAACGTTAAGATATACGTGAGAAAGGAACAAATTAATCCAGGGCGTTGATATATTTTGACAATTTAGATGACATCAATCAGAGCGTTGAAATGCACCTGATCTTCAAAGGATAAAGTCAAATTACTCCAGGGCGTTGATACTACTAAGAAATTTCTAACAGGGCGTAAATATCCTCCAGATCTTGCAAAGATTTATTTGGAATAAAACAAAATTACTTCAGACCATTGATATAGCTTAGTCGATTGATGTTATACAAAGTATTAAGATGTTTCTGAACTATGTGAAATAAGGCCAAATTACTCCAGGGCGTTGCAAAAGCTTGGAATTTTTAATTGATGTCCTACAGGGCGTTGCGATGTACCTGATCTACATGAAATAAGCTCAAATTACTCCAGGGCATTGATACAGCTTGGAATTTTCAATGGATACAGGGCATTAGGTTGCACCTGATTTACGTAAGACAAGGTCATTGGACAAGGTCATAAGACAAGGAAAATAGATATCGAACAGGGCGTTTATATGAATTGATTACGTGACACGAGTCAAAATTACTCCAGGACGTTGATACTGCATGGAGTTTTCAATTGATGTCCTACAGGGCGTTAATGTGCACCTTATCTAAGTTCTACGTGAGACAAGGTCGAATTACTCCAGGGCGTCAATATAGATTGGAATTTTCAATCGATACAGGGCATTGAGGTGCACCTGATCTTCGTAAGACAAGGTCAAATAAGTGAAGGGCGTTCATACATCTTAACATTTGTCCCACAGGGCGTTAAAATGCAGCTTATTTACATGTAACAAGGTCAAATCACTCTAGGGCGCCAATAGATTGTAGCTTTCAATCGATGCAGGCCATTGAGGTACACCTGATCTACGTGACACAAGGTCAAATCAGTCAAGGGCGTTTGTACATCTTGACATTTGTCCCACAGGGCGTTAAGATGCAGCTGATTTACATGGCGCGAGTCCAAGTTACTCTAGGGCGTTGATAATGCCTAAAATATTAAAGTGATGTGGGGCGTAAAGATGGACGTAAGGATGCACTTGGTCTACATAAGAGAGGTCAAGTTACTCTTTGGCGTTGATAAGGCTTGAATTTTTAATTGATGTCATACAGGGCGTTAGGATGTTACGGATCTATATGGGACAAAGTAAAATTACTCCAGGGCGTTGATACAGAATAATGTGAAATTACTCTAGGGCGTTGATACAGCTCAAAAATTTCGATGGAATTTTTACAGGGCGGTAATATGTTCTATATGAAGTTCTGAAAGAAATAGGGTGGTAGGTACAGGTTGGGAATTTCGATTGATATCTTATGGGGCGTTAGATTGTTGTTGATTTGGCACATTTTTTCTATGACTTCGGGTGAAAAATTAAAAAAAAATCTGAGAAAAGCTTCTTAGTCGTCGACTAAGCGCGACTAAGCAGGACGACAGGGCTGACTAAACAACTAAAAAATTAAAATATTTTATGCTTACAGTGCAACCGGTGCCGGCCATTTAGCCGAATGCAGTTTATCCGAACTCCATTTTGCCGAACGGGTCGTTTGGCCGAATTACGATTAAAAAATAATCTGGTCAGCTATTTAATTTGGTGATTTTTTTATGAGACGAGACGTCATGCTTGTCTATAAGGAAATGATAAAATCGACCCGTAAATTCAGGACGAAGTTGTGAAGTTCCCATATCGCACCAAAACTCTGAGCTGATGGTTGGTTTGTCTCTGGATTACCAACGGTGTGCTAGGGTTTTAAGTAATGTTTTATGATTTCATCAGAAATTTTTCCTTCTTTTAAAAATAGGCTATTCTTCTGAGCAATACTGGTTTCATTACAATTGGCAATAATCAGCTTATATCTTGATTGTGATTTTTTTCTCCATTAAATCATCGCAGTTCTTCATGGTTACACTGATATAACAATTATTTGCATTACACTTGCTCAAATTTGTATAAGAGATTTTTTTTTTGATGATAGGCTGTTGTTTCAAGAGAGAAGTATTTTTGAAAGTTGTTAGAATAAAACTTTATAGGGGGAGTCTGACCCGATTTTTTTTTTTAGCTCAAGGATTAACTTAGACATGATGTCATTCTCCTCCAAGATAAAGATTGCAACGTGTTAACTAAACTCTACACCATTGCTTGCGTATAGTAGTGAACCAAACGACTCGGTGAACACTTACATCACAGAAGCTCACTGTTGCTCCGTTTTGAAAAGAAGAAGCTGAAACTTGTAGTTGCTAGAACTATGAAATAATCTACACACTTAATTTAGAATGCCGAATCTCGGATAATTCTAACCGAGATCCGCACAGCCGAGTAGTTGGCATACAAATTTACTGGGATCTCAGCAAACAAAAGCCGAGTATCAGTAAATCGTGCTTCGTTGCTAAGCAACCGGACAATTTGTTAGCTGAGTCTCGGTTAAATTCGGGAAACCGAGATCCGCACAGCCGAGCTCGTGAAAAAAATCTAAGTGTGTACTTAGTACGTTTCAATCCTGCTGAAGGACAAATAAGACGTGAATCATTTTAGTTACTGTCAAAAGCTGACTACAAACGCAATGCTGGCAGCTATTTCCGCTAGCAGAGAAGTTGCAATTTGCTAACACTAAAGAGCTAATTATTTGTAAAGCATTGGTAATTTATCCTTCTTTATGAATAAGCAGAATAAATTCTTTGAAATTCATTACAAATGCATGCTATTGTTTTCAATTTCGTTCAAACGTGTATCCTTGGAACGTAAAAATATCATCTTGTGCGGTATGTCTGAATATTGACCATATGTTTCTGTTCTAGAAATTAATTGATAAGTTATGAACCTTTTGGATTAAGCTAAGAGAAAACATGCCTTTTCTATGTAATAGCCAAATATATACTGAAGCTTTATTATACCATTTAAGTGATAATAGTATGAGAAGAGTTGACTGAAAGCACTCACTTTCACGATTTCAAACACTACTTAAACCTTTGCAAGTTGACCTTAAAAGAAAAAACTTTAAAAATGGAAAATGTTTTTGACTGTTTTCACGTGAAAATATTCGAAAAAAATGCTTCATTTCTAACACTCATAATTTTCAAAATGGGAACATTGTCAAAGAAAGCTCTCAATTGTTAACTGAGGAAGTGCTCTGAAAATACTTTTTTTGTCATTATTAACGATAATATTCAAACCCTAGGCTTGTTCATCTCGGGATCAACGGTTTCACTTCCTTTCTAGAGGAAGTCGTCATTATAATTTTGACATCATCAGTGACTGTTTCTTGAATGGGATTCGGCGTGAGAGGTTACATCAGGCCAGTCCCCTTTTAAAAGCTGAGGAACAGGCTTTATTCCAGTGGGGACGCAATGTCAATTAGAAGTAGAAGAAAAAGAGATAGTCGTCATGCGAAAATGTCTCTTAGATGACGACTAAAACAGATGTGAGCATTTATGAAAAAACAGCTAAAATATCTTAAAGATCTATCCAAGAATTCAGTAATCGGTTTGACCTTGGGTCAAGAGGATGCTCTTCAGGCGATAACGGTGCTCTGCCTATCTCAAACTTTAAATGAACATTATGTTAATCGTCCCTAATCAAAAATCTAATGAATATTACAAATTTTTCTCCTGAACCATGGCAAATTCACCAATGATCTTGTTCAAAATTAATCACATAATGTCGCCAAGAGTTTTCATGAAACATATTGTACAGATTTTTAAAGGAATCAGATAGAAGAAAAAGGAAGCATTCAATAGTCTAGAGAAAGCATGGGAAAATTTATTCACTCACCCAAACGCTGTCGATAAAAAATAGCCTCCGATTCCGACAGCCGAACCGTACTGGGATGAGCGCTAACCGAATGCGACAAAGCGACAAACCCGAATAGAAGTTATAACCAATCTTCTTGTATCTGCAAGACACGAACAAACGCGTTCAGCCAAATGAGCGGATGCCCACTCACTGAATCGTCACAGTATGTGTATTGTCAATCAGTGAATGCTCATCAACAGTCAAAACCGAATATCATTCGGCAGTAAGAATGTAAACAATCATTCGGTATTGCGATCGGTTATCTTCGGCACTCAGAATCGTTAGTCACTCATCCTGATGTCGTTGCTATGCCTTGCGGCGTGATGCTCGACGTAGAAGCAGAGTACGCATCGGAAATTGAAAAGATCTGTGCTTTGTAGATGTGCCAACCGTGATCCTGACTGTATGGTGAAGTGATTGAGAGAGATGGAATAATATAGCGAGTGTTTCTCGTGCGTTGTCTCAGGGAAAGTGTTCCAAGAACGTGGCACTGAATTTTGTCAGGGGTGTTTTGAAAATCTCGGAACGTGTTCGTCTAGGAACTCGCCTCTGTTTCATGTAAGGCTTTCGAGAAGCTCCCAAGAATCTTTTTATATTAATATCATCGGAGATTTGCGGAAAAACTCTTCCATAGATTAAATTAATTAACTCATTACGCGTGGTAAAGATGGACAAATTTTGGGTGAAATTATGAAAAAAATCCATGTGCTCGGCTGGGATTTCAACCCAGGACTCTTGTATGCTAGATGAGCGCTTTACCAACTAAACTACCGAGCCAATTGGTGACCCAATAATTGAGTTGGTTACAAGTGTAGAATTCAAATCCCTACAGACCACGCGGACCCCATTGAAAACCCATATCCATCCATCTCATTTTCCTACGCACGCGGAAAGAGCGAGTGCGTTTTATTCAGTGTTTACCACGCGTAATGAGTTAATTAATTTAATAACCATGAGGATTGGATTACCGAACAGCTCAATATAAGCGTCAATTTATACTCTTCCATAGATTAAAAAAAGAAAATATCTCGATACCAAACTACTTTCAACAACAACACGAATTCACAAGGTATCTACACCTTCTACATATATAGCCAAAAATCCGGTCTCGGAAAAACTTCCATAACCTAGAAAAGATTTATCAAAACATGTTGTACAAAATATTTTTGGAAACTTATCAGGAATTAACTTTTTTTAAGAATGATCATGGATGATGTATTTTTTACAGAGATGTACTAACGATCAACTGTGCAATTTTGAAGATGTCTCTGGAGATGTCCCATCGGTTGCCTCGTTCTCGAGCCCTTCCATAAACACCAGTCTATTCTTATCTATATAGTTTTTCCACTAACAAACGACGTGTTTTATGGATGGCCCTAAAGATTTTGGACGGATACGCTTAGAACCTATCCCAAAATCTTCAAAGGATCTTAACCAAGATACACTGAAATACTGACTAGAAGTTTCACAGTTTTACAATAAACATTCTTCAGATATTATTTAAAGAATTTGTAAATAAGTTACTTTACTTGAGTATACTCAAAATTTTAATATGTTTAGTTTCATCGCAGAAACCAACTTCGAGTTTTTCTATAAATCTTTGAGGGATCAATGAAAGTTTCGGTAGAAATACGCTTAGCATCCTGTTGGGAATTCAATCCAAATATTTTACAAGGAACTTAATATAGGCTCATCATTACTTTTCTAATGATGGCAGTGTGCGTCCAAAATCCCAAGCAAGGGAGTTCGGTTTGTGCGTCACCGGAATGATTATTTTTATCTCGGTTCTCGTAGCAAATACGTGCAGTGTTTTGCGAATGCGATCCATGCCATCAGAATCGTTTGCACAAACCCGTGTGTAGACATGCTTATTTGGACGTTCGATTGAACGGTGAATTGCAGAGAGGTTTCAAATGCAGAATTCGGTGAAGAATACCCAGATATTATTTATATGTGCCAGAACGTCTAACAAACGTTTCCTATGGCTTTTCCCATCCCATTAACGTTCCACAATATCCCGTAGCACCTATGTAAGGTCGTACAGTTCTCTGCACCTTTCTTAAGTAGGTGTACAACTAATCATTCCTTTCCATTCCTCAGCATTTGCAAAGACGTGACCAGGACAGCTCTCGACTGTTGGAGGATGCGTCAATCATGTCTAAGAGTCAAGGGTTGGTCCCAAATCTTTGACTTTGGTAACGGACGGGAAGGATGCAACCCTCATACAACGGTCTAGGACTGTACCACCTACGAAATTGTGCGGATTGCTTAATGCTAATGCTAATCAAAAGTTTTCTAATGATGGGTTCTAAAAGAAATTGTGTGCGGATCTAGCCATACCCAAGTAACCAGTAAGCACGATAATGCGGCACGGTAACAGCATTATATGCGCATATAGGGTAATCATTTGATGCATGTCAGTTTTATATACGCATTTAATGCTATTATAATACCAGAAAAGGCGAAATAGCGTGCCATTATAGTGCCAAGATATAACCGTCCTTCTCTGCACCACTAATGCTGATATAAGACCACGTGAGAAACGTCAGTTGTTTTCGCCAGGTTTTAGGGCGTATATTTTGTGCTTTCGCGTACGCAGCCAGAGAGCTTTCGCGTATGTGGCCAAGAAACTGGCACACGAGGTAAATAAATGAATGAATGAAAACGGAAACCTCTAATAGTATGCAAAAAATGTAATAAAATGATACAGATAGTACTTCTCCGTATCAGACATATTCGTTTTGGTAGTTTTCATCCTTTTGAGGACTTGCAATTGCCACATTTTGATCCTCGTTTTATGATGATGAAATTCCTCATTTTGCAAACCTGCGACACCCGTATTGTTGAGTTGTTGTCCTGCTCCTATGCTCCTACGGCCACATAAGATGAATAGTATTGGAAAGAAAAGTGACCATTTTAAACCATCACTTTTCCCCGTCATAAAACCTGCAATTGTAGTAGTGAGAAGATTTATGTTTGACTCCCTCTTAACACTATATGCAAACACAAAGCACGTGGTATATCTGTCAAAACACTGGATGGCATTTAAACATGCCGTGTATTCGAATATAAAGCCAATATAGTGCTTATTTAATGCCTGTATGCATCAGGCTTAGAAGCATTAATGATGCTGTAATAGGGTTTCTATGCAGCGGAAGTGCTGTTATAAGGTGTGTAAGCATTTGTGGTGCTATTATAATGCATGTACGCATCTATGATGCTGATTAAGGGCTTATTATTAGTGCTTATGGTTACTTGGGTAGATCATCAATTGATCATGCTAGGAATGTGCCAAAACTGCTAAATTGTATCTGATACTTAGTCAATGGTTTTAGTGCCGTATGATCAAACGATAACAAAACATTTTCACTTCTATTACCATTAACTAACCTCCACTCGTTTCTCTTCCTTGCAGGATAACGGTGCGTACAATGTCACTCTCACCATCGCTGGTCTCACTCTGGAAGATCTCTCCAAGAGATACCAACTGCAGGCGTCAAACCAGGTTGGCGTTCAGGACTACACCATTCTGCTCAGTTCACTCGATGCCGAAGTGGACGAATCGGGCGGTGTCGGCGTTGGTGGAATCATCGGAATCGTTCTGGCAGCACTGATCGTCCTGGTTGCCATCGCACTGATCATAATGGCCCGAGCCACCGGCAGATGGTGTTTCCGAGGTGAGTGACAATGGCAATTTTTCTTATTCTTCTTTCTTGTATTATACTTTTACTTGTCTTTGGTATAAATTCGTAAAACACCATGCGTCTCCATGCGAAATTCTCTAATTGGTTAACCACATCCATACTAAAAGCAAACTTCCGATTGAATCAATCAGAAATCAACATCAGGCTAAACTAAATTTATTGTTTTCGGCTGTTCATAGTTCCGCTATCATTCTGACAATAACACTTTCATTTCCCTACAATTCTTTTCGCGGTAATTGATGAGCTCACAATCCAACTTCGCTAACGTTTTTTTTTCCGTTCGTATCCTAACGCTTTCCGCACCCCGCATCAGGATAATTCAACCAGAACTGACCTTCGGTTTTTTCTTCTCTCTTTCTCTTTTTCCCGCTCTGCTCTTTTTCAGTCAGCTTATATTCGTAATCATGCCAATAACACTGAACCGTTTGTGTGTTCGAAGCAAGTGCGAGAGCGCGCGTGAAAAAAAAGTAACCTAACAAACCCCCATTTTTAAGCAATCGATTCCGTCCAGTGTATAAATGAAGCGCGGTAGATTACTCAAGAAGCTCAAAAGAAAATTTCAAACGCAGATACAGATCGCTTATAATTGATGTTGTGATTGATATTTAAGTTTAGGTCGGTTGATTCCGATGTTCTTCATCGTGTAGATGTTAAGCGGATAGAGATATTTAAACCATGACACGAGATTCGTCCCACGTTCTTAGTTAGTAAGCTTTAATTTATCCATTTCGCTAAAATTGCCTATTGTAAATCATCGTCATTATTGCGCTTTTTGTAAATTGAGCTCATTTCTTTTATCTAATTTCGTTCGATTTCATCAACCCCCAATCAGATAGTGAAAAATGATTCGATTAGCTTTTTACAAAAGAATTAATCTCTCCAAAGCCCCCAAGCACTGACAAAGAGAGGAGCGAGTGGTTAATTATTGATAGCAATTAGTGAACAGTGAAGTTGCTAATCTCCTCTCTATCTCTCTTCCCGCTTCACCCTAAAAAGCTTTCTCAAATAAATTGCTCTCTATTATCTCTACCCTCCGAGAATACAGTTTTAAGAATCGAATCGTACAAGTAGCGTATAAGTGTGTAAGGTGTAGAAAAAGTTTTAGTTAAATCCAAACCAGCTCATTGTCATCATTGCGAGATAGTGACTTTGTCCCTGTGAGTATTCAATAAAACCGTATCGAGACGTTTCAAGTGCTCGAAGCTTGAAGCAAAAATATCTTTTGCAGTTTCATTTAGAATCCATGAGAGGGAGGAGCTGCTATCTCCTACCAATGAATCCGTTCCAGCTAATTGCCTCTAAGTGAGCACTGATGCTGCAGCTTAGCGGTATAGGACTCGCAACTGAAGGCAGCAAAAAATCAGAATCACACTAAATCGGATTAAAACTATTACAAGCGGATAAATGCTCGATTTTCTGCTAGGGAGAGTGGTTCTTTATGCGTTTGCTTTTGAAAATGTGTGTTGCTGTCCTTTGTTGTTTGCTAATTACCTAGAAAAGAGTTTATAAATTAGATCGCTTGGTTCAGGGCACACCCTCCGGAAAGTTAAGATCAAATTGACTTTGGTTCGATTCTCAACAATGAGGGAGTTTCCTATCAACTAACGCACCAAACGGCTAACCTAGACTAGTGTACATGGCAACAAACTAAGTGAGGGAGAGAGTCATCTGCTGCCGGATGGTAAAACTAGCAACGAAACGGCCACAGCTAACATAATCGAGAATAGAATATTTGATCGGTACCACCACTACCACTACAACAGAAAATACACAGGTTTGTACCACTCCTTGATACACACTTCACTGCGAATCATGTCATTTGCTGTCTGCGCTGAAAAAATGTTAAGTCGTTCCAATTAGAGATGTTTTGCCTTATAAGGTTGATAGAGCATTTAGGCAATCAACAATTCTTAGCATTCTACAAACAAATCAAAGGTTTCGAATAATTTGACAACTTTTATGAGGTAAGATGTTATGATGACACAAAATCAATTGAGCATAAATTGGTCTTTATTAGAAAATTTTCAATTAAATTATGAAAGCTAGAAAATTTTTAACATCCATTTTATCAAACATATTCAAGTTCTAAACAAAAAAGTTTACTTCACTAAACAAAAACGATGTTTTGTAGCCATATGTAATTTACAAACATGAATATGAACACTTATAGAGCTAACACTGCATAACGAATTTGTATTTGTATTGTCGCTAACCAATCACCTAGCAAAAAAAATGCACCCTTGATGTTAGAATATTCAGCCACATCATTTCTATCTATCATTTCGCATTCACATTTTTGAAATCATCAACCTGATTTGTTGTATAGAGTATTATACTCTTATTATATCCATGACGTACACCATGATTCCAGCGTGTTTTCGTCTTATGAAAATACACCATGATTTGGACTCATGATATCATGAGTCAGATTGCCGTAACGCAACACACGCGTTAGGTTTTTGTAGCTGATTGCTCGGAATCATGATTCAAATGCCAAAAATGCATCCGTTTATGATCGACAAAATAAAAAAAAAAGTTAAGACTAGCATGTATTGAGATTCGATCCAAGAACCTTCCGATTGTGAGTCACGTACTCTACCACTCAACCGCTTCGTCATCTTGAATTGAGAGTGATCGATACGAATGTGATAAAGCGAAGTGCGCCGCTTAGTGTTTTCACACTAGATATAACGCTTATGAGGAATCATGATTATGACTCCAGGAACCATGATTTGTGATCCTGATATCATGACCTAACCAATTTATGAATTTCATGATTTGTAAATCATGGTGTGGGGATCAGATTTTTATCCGTGATGTTACGCCAAAAACTCGACCCATGCCTGCTTGGCTGCAGTTTCTAGATCGTCCACAATTCTAAGATCCGGATCCGCTTGGTCAAACCATCTAGCTCGCTGCGCCTTTCTTCATCTTTTAAAGTCCTAGCGCTTGTAGGTCTTCTTCAAGCATTGTCCTCTTCTCAAACCCGTAGAGGACTACCGATCTTATCAGCATCTTGTACGTGATACACATAGTACGGAGTATACCAGACCGCAAGGTCTTGCGGAGTCCGTAGTAAGCACGACTTCCGGCGATGATACGTCTTCGAATTTCTCTGCTGTAGTAGTTATCAGACGTCACCAATGATCCGATGCAGAGAAATTTATCCACCACCTCGAAATCATCTCTATCAATCGTCACATGATCATCAATGCAAGCTCTATCGCGCTTGGTTTCTCTAGTCAGCAGATATTTCGTCTTCGAAGTCTTAACCTCAATCCAACCCTTTGTACTTCACGTTGCAGCCTGGTATAACTGTTCGAAAACCACCTGGAACGTTCTTCCGACAATGTCCACGTCGTCAGCGAAACAGATGTACTGGCTGGATTTATTAAAAATCGTTCCCCGCATGTTGAAGCCAGTTTCATAATACCTCCTAGCGCAGCATTCAACAGGAGGCAGAAAACACCATCACCTTGTCGAAGTCCTTTGCGTGTTTCAAACGGTTGCGATAACGCACTCGATGTATTTACACAGCACTGTACACTACCAATTTTTTGAAAATTACCGTTCTCGTTCATAGCTTCCCTTAGTTTTTAGTGGTCAACGATATCATAGACCGCATTTAAATCGATGAATAGGTGATCCGTAGATATTTTTGGAGGATCTGCCGCAACATAAAGATTTGGTCGTTTTTCGATCGCCCGTATACGAAACTAGCTTTATAAATTCCCACAAACGGCGAAATATGATCTAGGAAAGCACTTTATAGACTGCATTAAGAACAGTGATCGCTAGATAGTTCTCATGTTCTAAATTGTCACCCTTTTTCTATATTGGGCATATTACTCCCCCTTCCGATCCTCCGGTAGCTGTTCTATATCCCAGATCAATCGCTGCAGAAAAGTATCTAAACTGTCCGGATCAATTTAAATAACTATCGTTCTCAGCTGCTGTAATATTCTTGAGCTGTTTGAAAGCATCCCAAACTTCACTTGTTGTGATAGTTGGGATACCTTCCTCATCCGCCCTACCGATGAATCCATTCCTACAGTGCCTTGATCTTCCGGCTAAGCGCCAAGTGTTTATCGTAGTGCTGCTTCCAGCTTTCAATCACATCACATTCGTCCGTCAAAATACTTCCATCGTTACCCCGACACATTTCGGATCGCGGTAAAAAGCCTTTGCGGGATGCATTGAATTTCTTGTAGAATTTGTTGGGCAGAGGTGGACACACCACAACGCAGAACAGGGTCACCGAAGCGGAACGCGGAACCAGGATTTCGGTAGGAAAGAAACAACTACAACTTGACTACTGTACGCAACGAGAAAGCTTTAATAAACACGTCTGAACGGATTGAACATCACATTACGGATGAATGGCAAACTTTCCATTCTCCCTTTCTTCCTTCTACTTGGCGCGCTCGCCGCCTGCCCTACTGGCGCATGCGTCGCAGCCTCACTCATACAGCTACACACATCCAGTGCTGCCGCTTTGCATACGAGGCACAATCATTGCACACTCCAACACTCCTCCTCAATGTTGTCCTCGTACTCGTCCGCATCCTCTCTGCCTTCCTTGCTGGGTTGATCTCCTCCTGCTTCAAGCGACGTAATCAACCAACCGGCCAGGTCGTACTCCACAATTACTCCTCCTGGATCGCCGAACTTCCCTCCAGTTATCAGCATCCGAATCTGGGCTTCCACTGTTGGACTCCGCCACATGCAGCGGCTCCACTTCCTCGCTTGAAGTGTCCGCATCGAAGTATTCTTCTTCACGTTCATCGACAGTATTCGGCTTCACTTCCGAATATCTGCTCACTACATTGACTGGTGATCTTCTTCCGCTCGTCGTCTTCTTCTCGCCAATAATCGGCCGCTGGCCCTCTACTTTCTTCTCAACCTTCGTTAGCTTCAGCCGATACAACGAACCCGACTTTTCTCCGATCACAACTTTCTTACCGGATGCATCACAAATATCGCAACCATCCTTCTTAAATTTAACCGAAAAATATTTTGCCGTCAATCTGTCCACTGACACCAGCCCACTCTTCAACGACGGAACGTACAACACATCGGTGAGCTTAATCTCCACTTTGCTTCCGTTTCCGTCCACACCGTTCACAAAACCTTCGCCACAACCAGCAGCGGTAACCACTTTACCATTCGCTAACACTACACTCGGGCCTTTTCTTTCTTTCAGCAATTTGAAAAAGTTTCTATCGCTCGTCATGTGCCGACTTGCTCCACTATCAATGTACCAGCAATTTTGCTGATCCACTCCAGCCATAAAACACACACTGGCACCACAATTTTCGTCCTTCGCTTGTCTCGCGTTTTGCCGCACACGCACTCTGTCGTCCGGCTTCTTCTTATCTTCGCACTCTCGTTCTAGCTCCTGCTTCGCTAGCAAAAACGAACGACAGTTGCGACGCAAATGACCGGGCTTGTCGCAAAAGTAGCATCTTCTCACTGGTGCTCTATTGCCGAGTCCACCCACGCTTTGCACTTCGTTTTGCATTATCACACTTTTCATCGCTTTCGATTCACATGTTTCGCCGGAACGCTCTCTCCGACGTTCAAACTCATCGATCAGCTTTGACTTCACAAGCTGCATCGTGATGTCCGCATCGGCACGACTCTCCAACGCCGTGACCAAACCACCGTACGAATCAGGCAAGCTACGCAGGATCATCGCAATCCGCAGCGACTCTTCCAGCTGTTGGCCTGCATTCGTCAAACGGTCGTACAAATCGTCCAACACCACCAGATGGCTCTCAAGGTCACCTTCTTCTGCGAGATTCAACGAGCACAATCTCTTCAACAAAGACACACGCGACGTTACCGTGTTCTTCTCGTGATAAGCTTGCAATCCATCCCAGAAAGCTTTCGCACTGTTCGCATTTTTAACCAAACCGAACTGATTATCGTCAATGCACAATCCGATAGTGGCACGAGCTTTCCGGTCATCCTTCGTCCACTGATCGGTCACTACAGCCGGCCTCGCATCACCGACCACATACCATAGTTCCTCTCTCGTCAGGAGCATCTCCATCCGGAACTTCCATATTTGCCAGTTCTGATTGTTCAGTCTAGCAAACGCAAACTTGTTCGCATCCGCCATTTTGTCCTCGCAAAATCACCACCGCGGAGATACAACTCACACACACTCACACACGGCGTGATCACTTTCGCTCTCTCGGATCCTTTTTCCTACGCAATCCAGAACCTTCCCTTCGGCACTGCTGGGCCAATAACCTGTTGGGCAGAGGTGGACACACCACAACGCAGAACAGGGTCACCGAAGCGGAACGCGGAACCAGGATTTCGGTAGGAAAGAAACAACTACAACTTGACTACTGTACGCAACGAGAAAGCTTTAATAAACACGTCTGAACGGATTGAACATCACATTACGGATGAATGGCAAACTTTCCATTCTCCCTTTCTTCCTTCTACTTGGCGCGCTCGCCGCCTGCCCTACTGGCGCATGCGTCGCAGCCTCACTCATACAGCTACACACATCCAGTGCTGCCGCTTTGCATACGAGGCACAATCATTGCACACTCCAACAGAATTTACGCTTCTCTTGAGAACAATACAGCTGTTTCATCGCTTCGCACTTCAACTCTTCCAGGCGACGCTTTTTATCCCGGAATAAATGGGTTTGCTGCCTTCGTTTCTGTTTTTATCGTTTCACATTTTGACGTTCGCGTCGCATTCTTCTCGTCCAAAACCCGTCTGACACTCCTCGTCCAATCAACCGTTCCATCGATTTCTCTCCCTCATCCGGCAACACTGCTTTAACGATAAAAACTGCACCAAGCTCGTGTCTTTTGCCGCAGCTCTGGTGGATGGTATAACGATCTCCTTACGTATGTACCGTCGACCCTTTCTAGCAAATCTTCAGCAGCGCTACGATGTCGAACTTGCCAAGAAATTGAGCGACCATGATCCGAGTTTCCCATCGTTAGGTCTATGCCAATTGTTCCGGTGCTAATTTCCTTGGTATACTTCCTATACTGTTATAAGGTTTTAACTATTTAGTTTACATGTACTCGACAAAATACGTGTCAAATGTACAAACTGAAATTTAAACTTCGAAAATATACCACGTGCTCCGGTGGGGTTCGAACCCAGGGCCCTCTATTTGCTAGATGGGCGATTCAACCTACAAGCTGCGGAGCCCCTTGAGAAACCCTGACGCTCGAAGGCGAATTGACCTCGATTACCCCAACGCACATGGAATCATCATTTCGCAGTCTAAGCTCCCTTCGGATGTATGAGATGTACATTTGATACATACATCGTCGTATACATATATACATCGAAGCGAGAGAGATGTTATTTTAGACATCGGCATCATGACCAAATCGTTATCTACCAATTACTTATTAGTCAGGAAATTTAGTGCGTGGTCCTTGTCCGAGAATGTTCATGGTCATGTAGGTAGTTGAGCGATGGCGTCACACAAGAGCAGTCGTGCCCTTAGCCTTTAGTAAAATTTACCACGTCCGTGACCTATCTGACAGTCAGAATGTAGGATACGTTTCATTTGCTAGGTTTTGATTTTCTGGCATTGCAGATAAATGACCAATCATTCTGGGTCCCAATTTTAGCTCCAAAATCAATCTTGATTGCAGCCTTGCCTTCTTGAGATGCCGAATGGCCCTAACCTCTCTTGTTGTAGAAGCTGATTGGAAGCTGATTGATTTGCATCGAGTAATTCTCGCTGAGACCGGCCCACTATTTCAACTTGGTTAAACAAAATAAGGCCAGCTCAAAAGCTCCTGTCGAGAAGTAAAGACTGTATATCGATGATCAAATCAATGAACTCATCGATAGTTATAATTAACTCCGTTTTTGAAAACCGCTCGACTTTTGACACACTAAAACTGTCATAACTCCTAAGCTGCCATAATCACTGCTTCGAGAACCCCTTCATAACAACATATTTTTAGAAAGAGATAAAATGGGTGCCTCTTTAAGAGAAATAAAAAAGTATTATTGAAATGTATCGGAAAGTATGGAGAAACCCTACAAGAACATTTTTGGGAATCCTCTCAGGAATCTGAAGAATTATTGAAATTAGTTTTGGAAAGACTTGCAATACTAGGAGTTTTTGGAAGAACCCCTGGGCAAAAAATCATGGGAGGATCCCTGAAGAAATCTTTAGCGGGATCCCAGGACAAATTTTTGTAGAGCTTCCTGGAGAAATTCCAGCAGAAATCCTTGGAAAACTTTTGTGATCAATCTAAAAAGCATTCTGTTGAGGAATTCTTGGTGTAAATAGACGTGAAGAAATCCTTGTAGAAATACTCAGAGTAACTTCAAAAGAAATATTTGAAAAAGAAATAATTACAGGCATCTTTAGTACAATTAATGTGTTGTAGCACATGAGCTTTCTTGTCCATTTTAGCCATTTTTTTATGGAGAAGTACAAAGCATAAAGAAAAGGTTTCAGGAATCATGATAGCATTGTCCTTTGAATTGCAAGTTTTTATTTATCTGAACAATTTTTCAAGGAGTTTCTGAAGGAATTCTTTCAATAAAAAACTAATAGAGTTCGAGAAGAACTCTTTGGCTAAATAAATAAAGAAATTTCAGGATGAAAACCTTTTGAATCTCTTGGAGAAACCTATGTAGAAATTTCTTCAAGAATTATTTTTCAACCTTTGTAGGTAAAGAATTTCAGATTAAACTTGAAAAATAGCTGAAACATGCGCATATTATTCCTATGGAGGGTTTGCAAGCAACATTTTAGGAAAAGTACCTTAGGAATTTTCCTAGAGCAACGTATGGAGTGGTCCATAAAAAATGAAATGTTTTTTGGAGGAGTTTCCACATGAATGCATGAAGAAATTTCATGAGAACCGCCTGGAGGTTTTTTAAGGTTTTCGTTAGAATTTTTGCACGTTTATTAATAAATAGTTCCTGAACAAGCTTCAGGAATAATTACTGGATTGTTTTTTGGTATCGATGGAGAAATTCATGGAAACCTGCCTTCAGAACCACTAAGACATGCTGGAGGAATCGTAGGAGGAACTTTTGGATGAAATCATTGTGGAATCCTTTCTAGATCTCGAAGAAATTGAATGATGATTTTCCAGTTCGAACACACAAAGGAATCCTTTTTAACAGAAATCCTTGAAAATGCCTTATTAGAAAAAAGTTCCTGGGCAAAAACCTGATGAAATTTTTGAAATAATCCCTAATGGAATACCTGAAGATTTTTTGAGTTAAGTCATGTTGAAAAAACTGATGAAAATTCTCGAGAAATATTTTGGGGAATCTGTGGACTCATAACTGATGCAATCTCTATAGGATCTCCAAGAAGAATTTCTGGAAAAAAAACCTGAAAGATTAAACGGATGAATCTTGGGAAGAATTTCTTTTAGAACCCCAGAATCATATACAGTAAGGATCCGATTTCGTCAGCCCTTCGATGAATTTTGGGCTGACAAAATGGGGAACCTGACAAAATCGGGTCATTTTTTTTTTGTTCCCGTTTTTCAAATTCTTAGCCAGTTTTTTTTATCAGGGGCTCCCCCTCTCTTATATTGGTAATATCGATTTTTAACACTTGATAAAAGGCATTGCCATTGCCCCTTCTGGCTACGCCCATGCGTGCATGATATTAAACATCATCATCAATTTTAATGTAAACGTGGTAAATCATGAAGATAACAATTTTTTGACAAATTTAAAACAGGCTGACAAAATCGGGTCAAAAAGCTGACAAAATCGGGGGCAGACAAAATCAAACTAAGGAACTGCTCAAAAGTCTACGAGTCCCTAGAGTTTCTTTACAAGTGATTAAAACATTTCTCATATTTCTACAAAATTCCACACCTCGCGGAGGCTTGTACGTTCATCCCATAGATAGAATTTGAGTTATGTTCACTAAGTGTGTTCTTTAAGTATTCTTCTTCTTCTAAGAAGAAGAACTAAGAACTAAGAAAAAACTAAGAAGACTTCTTCTTGGCATTAAAGTCCTCACTGGGACAGAGCCTGCTTCTCAGCTTAGTGTTCTTATGAGCACTTCCACAGTTATTAACTGAGAGCTTTCTATGTCAAAGTTGCCATTTTCGCATTCGTATATCGTGTAGCAGGTACGATTATACTCTATGCCCAGGGAAGTCAAGGTAATTTCATTACAAAAAGATCCTGGACCGACCGGGATTCCAGACACCTTCAGCATGGCTTCGCTTTGTAGCCGCGGACTCTAACCATTCGGCTAAGGATGGCCCCTGTTCTTTAAGTATCGAGACTCTAAAAAAGGCAAGTCCAAAGATCTCAATAACACTTTAGGACAAAGATATTTGGTTTCAATTTCGAATTTATTGGTAATTATGAAAGTTTCTCCAAGCTCTGAATTCATGAAAATCTAAGTATTTAATTTTGACAGCACAGCGACCGGGAGCCCAGACACCTTCAGCATGGCTTCGCTTTGTAGCCGCGGACTCTAACCATTCGGCTAAGGATGGCCCCTGTTCTTTAAGTATCGAGACTCTAAAAAAGGCAAGTCCAAAGATCTCAATAACACTTTAGGACAAAGATATTTGGTTTCAATTTCGAATTTATTGGTAATTATGAAAGTTTCTCCAAGCTCTGAATTCATGAAAATCTAAGTATTTAATTTTGACAGCACAAAAGATTTCATTCTCGATTGTTTTGATCAGGATTTTTTAGGCTTGAATTCCCAAACTATCTTAACCTGACGGAATGATCAGTGGTTTGTGTTCGATAATGAAGATGGCGTTAACATAACATTGCCTGATTTATTTCTTGCCAAACTAATCTGATCTTTACTATACGAATTATTTGCGTATGGAATATGATCAAAATTGTACTGTTTATTTTATTGGGCAATCAGTTTCCCCTTTATCGCCCAGAATAGAGGTCGATTACTGAAAAAAGTCGTTGGATATATGTTTCTAACTTATTCTTATTCTTCTTCTTTTCTGAGAGAGAGCATGCTCATAAGCTTAGTGTTCTAAGAGCACTTCCAAAGCTATTAACTGAGATCATTTTTTGCCATAGCTGTCATTTTCCCATTCGTATAACTGTGTGCCCAGGGTTGCCTTGGAAGTTATCATAACGAAAAGATTCTGGATCTACCGTGAATCAAAATACCTTTAGCTTTAATTTGCAGTCGTTGATACTACCGCTGTAAAATTTCAACACCGCTTTGTGATGGTGATTTTTTTTTCATTTTCCACGTTTTCTCTTTTTGTGCCATGTACGTTCCATTCGGAAGAGCGGGAGAAAGCCAAACAAGAGCACTTCTTCACTTACGGCGAGCTGATGCTTTTGTTTGAATGTTCTTTATTCTCTCTTAGTTTTCTGTTAATTAGAGACATAACCACGATTCAATATAGAACATTCAATTTCAAGAGCCAACGCTTAACACAAGTGGCTTGTCAGCGCGGGCAGTGTGTGGATGATTTGGAATGTCGCTTAATGTGGTCTCTCACGAATACGGCATTCATTCTCTGTCAGTTCTCTCACCGTGAACTGAATGCGAATACCGCAGTCATTCAGTTTAGGTTGAAATATGGGCGCTGAAATTGAAACTTGTCAGTCCTGCTTATGACCTTATTCAGAATGACGGGAGGTAACTACCAATAACTAATTCAAGCAAAGTTTTGATTCTGATTTGATCGTGTTCATTTTTTTTATGTTTGTGATTGGTTTGTCATATTCTACCCCATGCACACATGAGTGATCTTTAATTTATAGAATACTGAATTCCCAAAAGTAAATGATGAAGGGTATAATGCAAAGCTTAGAGACCGGCCATTGAGCTATCATTGTGCATCACGTGCTTTACTTTCTTACTTGATACTTGATGGGCTACAATCCGTTACGTTGAATCTACGCCGAATGAATAATTCTTCTCCAATGGGCTCGGTCCTGAGCCAATCGCTTCCAGTCGCCCTGAACGTTAAGTGCCCTTAAGTCCTCTTCAACTGCAAAAAGCCAACGTGTGCGCGGCCTACCACGAAGCCGACGGCCTCGTCCGGGTTTTCTACTGAATATTATTTTTGCTTGTCGTTCTTCCGGCATTCGTACCACGTGACCAGCCCAACGCAGCCTGCCGTGTTTTATAAGCTTGATAATATCCACTTCTTTATATACTTGGTACAACTCATGATTCATGCGACGCCGCCAGATGCCATTTTCTTGTTTACCGCCGAGTATTGTTCGCAGCACTTTACGCTCAAAAACTCCAAACGCTTTCCGGTCGACCTCTTTTAACGTCCAGGATTCATGGCCGTATAGAGCAACCGGAAGGATAAGAGCCTTATATAGCGCGAATTTTGTTTTCGTCTGCAGGCTACGGGACTTAAGCTGGTTACGGAGCCCGTAAAAAGCCCTATTCGCAGCTGCAAGACGCCTTTTCACCTCGCGGGTAACATCATTACCGCAAGTCACTAAAGTACCAAGATACACAAATTCTTCCACTACTTCAAATTTTTCACCACCTAGCACCACTTCACTACCAACGTCACGATTGGAACCACGCTGTCTACCAGCGATCATGTTTTGCTGGTGTTGACGGTAAGTCCAATCCTCGCTGTCTCCCTTTGAAAAGGCACGAATGCCTCTTCTACGGCTCGACGATCAATTCCGATTATATCGATATCGTCCGCAAAACCCAGGAGCATATGCGACCGGGTGACGATGGTAACGTTTCTTTGCACGCCCGCTCTCCTTATAGCTCCTTCGAGAGCAATGTTGAACAAAAGATTTGAAAGCGCATCTCCTTGCTTCAATCCATCTAAGGTTACGAAGGAGGTTGAAGTCTCATCCGCAACCCGCACACTTGATTTCGATCCATCCAACGTTGCACGAATCAGTCTAATCAGTTTCGCCGGAAAACCGTGTTCTACCATTATCTGCCATAACTCATTTCTCTTTACTGAATCGTACGCCGCGTTGAAATCAATGAACAGATGATGTGTCTGCAAGTTGTATTCCCGGAACTTATCAAGGATTTGTCGCAAGGTAAACATTTGATCCGTCGTTGATCGGCCCTCACGAAAACCAGCTTGGTATTCCCGACGAAGGACTCCTCCAGCGGTCTCAATCTGTTGAACAGAACACGTGACATTATTTTGTACGCCGAATTGAGGAGCGTTATTCCTCGGTAATTGGCGCACTCCAATCTGTGGCCCTTCTTATACAAGCTAGCAGGCAATTCTTCTTCCTCCCATATCCTTAACAGAGTACGGTGCAGCGTTTCGTACAGCTGCTCACTACCGTGCTTGAAAAGTTCGACCGGGAGCTCGTCTTTTCCAGCAGCCTTACAGTTCTTCAACTCCTTAATCGCTCTTCTAACCTCATCTAGCGTCGGGGGCTCCACAGCTTGTCCATCGTTGCTGATGGTTAATCTGTTCTCAGACGCGCTCGTGTCCTCTCCATTCAACAATTGCTCGAAGTGTTCTTTCCACCTGGCAGCCACCAAGATTTTGTCTGTCAGCAAGTTACCTTCGCGGTCATTGCACATGACGGGAGACGGCGCAGTTTTTCTCCGTACGCCATTGACAGTTTCGTAAAATCTCCGCATATCGTTTTGTTCGATGCTGTTTTGCGCCTCAGTAATGATGTCTTCTTCATACTGCCTTTTCTTTCTGCGGTGAATTCGTTTCTCGGCTGCTCTAGCTTCATTGTACCGCTCTATATTCTGCCGGGTACCAGACACTAACATCCGACTTCTGGATACATTCTTCTCATCCGTCACATTCTGGCACTCCTCATCAAACCAATCGTTTCTGGGTCGTCTCTAAGCAGTACCTATCACCTCTCGCGCTGCTGTGCTCATCGCACCGTGGATAGACTCCCACAGATTGTTGAGGTTTTCGCCTACGTTGTATCCCCTTATCCGCTCATCAAGCTTCCGGCGGTACTCGTCTGCTACACCTTCTGTTGATAAGTGCTGGATATTGAAATGCAACGGTCGCTGTGTTCTTGTGTTCGCCACGGTAGACAACCGTGCACGAATTTTACTAACAACGAGATAGTGATCAGAGTCGATGTTTGGGCCTCTAAAGGTCCTCGTGCCGTCTAAAGGTCACGTGTTTTACGCAGTGTATTTTGTGCAACTTTGAACTGATACCGATGATTTTCAAAGGCTTTACCTCGTTGGCCTCATTTTGGTAATCACTTTTTATTGGTACTTGATTAGATATACATTTTGTAGGGGAGACTGGCCAAATTTGATTCCCGAAGAGACTTGATTACCAACTTTTTTCTTAGAAACTGAAACAGTTGTAGAAGAAGGGGTGGTAAAATGAATACCTTAAGGATATCATCTTGTGTTTGATAGAAAACGAAGGATTTCTATGGTTCTATCACACAACATAAAAATAGGGATGTAATCTACAGCACCGACACGAATTCAGATTTGAATATATAAATTTTCACATATTTTTATCGCTGGCAAAAAAAGATTTAAAGGTTCATTTTACCTGCACTATGTGGGTGAAACGAACAGCTATTGGTAGTAAAATAAACATAATGGAGAAACGTGAGCAAAACGATTTTTTTTTGGAAATTGTTAGTGCATTCCCCAAAATATATCGATTAACTATTGTAACCCATTCAAATAGAATTCTAAAGGTATCATCTCAAGGATTTGAGATTGTACCATAACGGTAAATCGCTAAAAACCTCAAGACCTCCAAGCTAAAAAATACGTCAGTTCTAATTTTTAAACGTGATTTTAGTTTTCGTTGATATTTTTACTTCAATAAAGTTCTATATAACACTGATTTATGCTCAAAATCGCCCTTGCGTGATAAAAATTAATTCAAATCAGTTGTTTTTTCGGTAAAAAACGCTTTTTTAGGTAAATTTGTACAATAATTCGTCTCTGTTAAAGAAAAAGTCAGAACTGAAAATTCATCATTTGCGGTGGGCGATGCAAAGTAATAAAAGTTCATATTTTGAACTCATTCGGCGTGTACATTAAAGACGAGATCAAGTCGCGACAAAAACACTCACGCTGCGCAAGAAATTTTTCCTTAAACTGCTGTTTCTAAAGTAAACAACCCCATAGAATTGGTAGAGTGAAACACAGTGTACACAAATCCGCCAGCTAGCCAGCTTGACAGATGTTATTTCTATTTACCCAGCAGTGCACTTCACCCTGCACTCACTGACTGCTTAGATTGATGAACCTTCCTTCAAGACACATTGGCCAAAACATTGAAAGTATGGACCAATGCACGAGTTCACTAATTTGACTTTTGAGCGGTGCCGAACTCACTAGTTGCCATGGTCACATAAATAACACGGCACCGTTCAAACGTCAAATAGTGAACGTGTGCATTGATCCATTGCAAGTCGAAGTCGGTCTTCTTTTTCAAGGGTTGCTGAGATTTTCTTCTTCGATTCTGTGTTTAAGCTGGGTATGCTGTTCCGCTCAAGAAAAGTAATAATTTCTGCTCAAGAAATGGTCAAGAAATTTCCTACAGTGAGCTCCATTTGAATTGACATTACTTTTCAACTGCGTACTGCGATCAAAGTAAAATGCTTTTCTTGAGCATTTCGTGCAAGAAATTTCCCACGCATCGAGTTAGGCGATTATTTTTCTGTTGAAGTGCGTACTTCGCTTTACGCAAATTTGTGCCCAAGGTATATGTTTAAGCTCTTAAGCTTAATGTGCTGCTGACAAGAAATTTCTTGGCCTATTTTGGTGGATGGGTAATTCCGGCAAGAAATCACCCAAGAAAACGCTTTTTTCTAAACGTTGTACCTAATCGAAAAGAAATGTTCAAACGGAAATCGCTTAAGAAAATTTCTGCAATGAATCGGCGAGAATTTTCTCGAGCGAATCCTTTTTAGTCACAAATCAGCCTTTACATGGAGTCAATGGCAAACTTGAATTATGAATGAACCATAACAAGTTCAGAAAAGCTGTCGTGGAAAAATTATAAAATTTTATCCGCAGACGCAGAAGTTATCGCAGCAACTAATTTTCATAAATTGATACTTATATTGAGCTGTTCGGTAATCCAATCCGCATGGTTATTAAATTAATTAACTTATTACGCGTGGTGAAGATGGACAAATTATGAAAAAAATCCACGTGCTCGACTGGGATTTGAACCCAGGACTCTTGTATGCTAGACGAGCGCTTTACCAACTAAGCTACCGAGCCACTTGGTGACCCAATAACTGAGTTGGTTACAAGTTTAGAATTCAAATCCCTACAGACCACGCGGACCGCGTAAAGCGCTCGTCTAGCATATAAGAGTCCTGGGTTCAAATCCCAGCCGAGCACGTGGATTTTTTTCATAATTTCACCCATAATTTGTCCGTCTTTACCACACGTTCTTCTTCTTCTTCTTTCTGGCGTTACGTCCCAACTGGAACAAAGCCTGCTTCTCAGATTAGTGTTCTTTTGAGCACTTCCACAGTTATTAACTGAGAGCTTTCTTTGCCGATTGACCATTTTTGCATGTGTATATCGTGTGGCAGGTACGAAGATACTCTATGCCCTGGGAATCGAGAAAATTTCCAACCCGAAAAGATCCTCGACCAGCGGGATTCGAACCCACGACCCTCAGCATGGTCATGCTGAATAGCTGCGCGTTTACCGCTACGGCTATCTGGGCCCACACGTAATGAGTTAATTAATTTGACTAATTTTCAGTTAACTTCTATATAATTTCACTAGCCCAAATGAAGGGAGTGTTTCGCTGAATGAAATTTTCAAAGAATGATACGAATACTTCCCACATATTCGACCATAAAATCAACGGGCTGCATATGACGTTTCGTGACAGCAAAATCTTGGCTGCACATGACGTTACTTTTTTTTCTTCTTCACGAGTCTCGTCTCAGTTTGCAACCATTGAATTGAGGATATGAGGAAGCAACAAATCAACAGAAATTTTAAGCAGGAATGGCAATGGGCTTTTGGAATCTGAAGTTGTACGTATTACTTTTGCTTATAAGTTGGTTAAGATTCGCTTTACAGTGCCCAATTTCAGCTCAAAAAATCAAATGGACACTGTAGTTAAAAGCAATAGTATTTGGTAGTCTCTTCCACAATATTTTGTACCTACACGTTTATTAACATAACACTCTCGCATCCTACTCACTTCTACATTACCTCAACACGCTTATTGTCACATCCAAATATTCGAATTTCTCTCATTACCCCAAAAAACCGAACCCCAACCGAAAACCCCAAAATTCTATTCTCGATTATGTTGCTTCTCGGTCTCGTTGCAGTCCCCCCGGCCACCGGCGATCTCAATCCGGATTCGGAGGCGCACATCACGCCCCACTCGCACGAGGACCTGCACGATGAGAAGCTGCAGCAGCAAAATCCGGCCGCCCACTACGAAAGCGAAGATCCCCGAACTCAGCTGGGAGGAGGCGGCGATGCCGGAAGTGAGCAGAAGAATGGAAAGCACGAAAACGGCAAGCAGCAAACGACCGGCGGTGGAAAGAAGCAGGAAAATGGAAAAACCAACGACAGCAAAACCAACACCCCGGTGTAGACGCGAAGCTCGCGGGTGGTGCTGAATGAACGAATGACAATCGGACCTAGTTTCGGGCTTTCAGACAATGGAGACGCACGATTTCTTGCATGTCGGGAAAAAAAATCGTATAGAAAAACGAAAGACTCGGGTGGGAAACGAATAACTCACAATGATTTATAAGCACGAGCTAAATAGAACTGACGAAACAGGAAAATGACTACAAATGAAATGTGACTTTTTTATTTAATGCTAAACAATGCTTCCGGAGATAAATGGAAAGATAGAAAAAAAATGATAGATGGACAAGCTGAAAGATAAACAAGTCACCATTTTTAACGCCACGGACGATACAATCGAATGAATTGTATCCAAGGTCGGATTTACAAATGTTGGGGCCTGGGGTCACAGTCTTGTTGGATATAATTTGGTTTGAATTACACAAATACACATATTCTTGCATTCTCCATATAACAATATATATAATAACGCAAGATACAATACTTTTCTGAAGGTTCAGAAAATGACCTCTGACCATCATTCCGAATTGTTTTGAAAGTTCAGTTATAGGTATTTTAATCGTATTTGTGGGTCCTCATAAAAAGAGACATGTATCCTCGGTCACCCTGAATACGGCCCGGATTGTAGCGAAACAAAAACCCGGAATTCCCCAAAACAGACAAAGCATTTACAAACTGCCCACAAATTTACGACATCGACGACTAATTAACCGACAACGACCGCGACGGCTCAGTTAACGATAGAAATGTACTTAAGCGTGGAAGACGAATGGCAGAGGAAGCATTTGTTTTAGATTTTAGCTGGGACTCACTTCGCCCATTTGACTTCGCCGGAAGTGGATCCCGCTGACGATGATTGTTATTAAATTATCTAGTTAAACGAAATCTTGTAGATCTGCACAGCTAAGACGGCGCAAAAGTCGATCGTATTTAAATTCCTTTCATAAACTATGTCCTTAAATCGGAAGAGAAAAACATTTTTTCTAGATATTTAGTGAAACGAAATGAATCATAACAAAACATTTAATTAGAAACCCCTCCACTAGGATTAGGCTAACAAGAAGCAAAAGAAGAAACAAATCAACTGCACAAAGTGTCCATATTCAGGAGAAAGAGGAGTGCGTGCTTGCAAGAGCCGCGATGTAGCCGTATTCACGATTTAGCGTAGTACTACTAATGTCTTTTTGTTTCGTAGCGTTAGATGATAGTCAGAGTTTGGATAAGAAAATTTAATATTTATAAGAAGCGTGGAGAAGCAAATCGCTCGATTACAGTTAGAGTCGAAGGCGATTTATTTTTAAATTGAATCACATTTTCTGGTTTTTAACAATACTTTTGGAACACGTAGTTCAACATCAAAAGTTAAATTTTAAGAAAACAAAATGCTTAAACAGCGCACCCAATCGTTTTAGAATCTCAGCAGAAATGGTGTAATCGTCCGAGAAAATTGATGTATTCAGAATAGGAAACTCATCAGATTTTTTTTTATAGAACAGTATTGGATAATGTTTAACAAATCGACCGTGTCCACTATAAGACATACTTCTCGATCCATTCCTTCATACCGTGTAAACCGATT
Source organism: Aedes aegypti (assembly GCF_002204515.2). Classification (NCBI taxonomy): domain Eukaryota; kingdom Metazoa; phylum Arthropoda; class Insecta; order Diptera; family Culicidae; genus Aedes; species Aedes aegypti. The sequence goes on along the minus strand of NC_035109.1, from coordinate 385,077,172 downwards.
AAGTGTGTATATACAAAGACAGAGCGATCGTAAATAAAAATAGTGAATAATAAAGAATTTCGAATGAAATGGCTCTTTTATTTCGATGGAGACGCATGGTGTAGGGTCATTGTAAGGTTCGTTTTTTATTCATATAATGTACTTACTGTGAATGTGTACACATGTTTTCCCCTTAAATGTTCCGAAATCATTTAGCGACTGTCCATAAATCACATGGTCATTTAAGGTGGAATGGGACGGGGTTCTTGTCAACGACTACGGTTCATATAAATTTTGAATGTTTTGTATTAACAAAAGACCACGAGGGGGCGATACGTCTGGAAATCCAAAGAATGACAACGTGGTTTATGGACAGCACCTACCAAATTTCTGATCAGTTCTCAATTATATCCAACATTTTACTACAATAGCGCCGAGTGACGTCACAAAAAATAACATCACTAGGCGAACCAATGATCTGTTGTCTGTGATGATTTCTGTAAAGCGTCGTAGAGGGTGGTCAAATGCGCAAGTCCAAGTTGATTCTCATCGACGCGGTGATATTGGGTCAAGGAAACTGATATTGGGCCTTCCTTAGCCGATTGGTTAGAGTCCGCGGGTACAAAGCAAAGCCATGCTGAATTCCCGGTCGGTCCAGGATCTTTGCTTAATTAAAATTTCATTAAATCCATGGGCATAGAGTATTATCGTACCTGCCACACGATATACAAATGCGAAAATTGCAACTTTGGCAAAAAAAGCTTTCAGTTAATAACTGTGAAAGTGCTAATTGAACACTAAGCGGAGAAGCAGGTCCAGTCAGAAATGTTACTCGAGTAAATACATAAATATTTCCCACAGTATTTTTCAATATATCGATTTGAAATAGTTAACTGGAATAGGTTTCGAATTTACTTTATTTAAGTTATCATTTTTTTTCCAGTGTGAGCATTGTTGATGATGATACTGGAAGGTTTCACAGATTCTAAGCTAACATTATTTTTCGATAATTGCTGCAAATACTTCAATGTCGATTTTCTCAAAAATAGATTATTATTACAGTCCTTTGCTTCTAATGTGGTCAATAAAAAATATGCTTTTAGTAGTTTTTTTTAATGTAAACTTAATGGTGCGCAAAATTCTTCGGAAGAATTTTCATCATATATTTTTTTGTTCTTTTAAGTTTTCGTTGGATAAGCTAGATACTAATATTTTCATATGAAACAGCTAAGGTTTTTGAAATCAGGATATTTTTAAGGCATTCATTGTAGTTGTACCTGTTATAAATTTAATCATAACTTTTACCTTCTTTTATCTTGTATTAAAACAATCAGGTCTCTTATGGATCTGCTTACCACTCTTCTGCCATCATATTTCTTTCATTGTTTTGAATCAAACACAACTAATGTTTGTGGTTATCTTATCAAAATTCAGCCGTATGATCCGTCAAATCAACAAAAGTTTTTACTGTAGCGGCGATCAGAGGCCGCCAGCAGCGATAATATCAGGGTGATCTTCCATTTTTATCAACACAAAAAAAATATTAGTGTAGGAAGCGGGTAGCAGCGTCCGAAAGGAGACTTAACTACATCATAATTTTGTGCATATTGTAGCTATCATTTTCATAATAAATTAACTTTTTTTTTTTCGAAATAGGCTATTGCAGTGTAGCTGTGTAAATCTCACCAAAGTTAGGAGACAAATCTGAACAAAAATTAAAATGCAAAAATTATTTTATGAAGCTTATTAGCTAGCTCTTTTTTATCATCTAATATTTTAAAATTACGTTGTTAAGCCAAACTCGTTTAATACTCGTTAGGAACAGTACAATTATCCCACCATCTTCTACTCAGAAGTAGCCCAGACAACCAAAATGTACGCAGAACGAAATCACCTGGAGGCTTTATATGTGCAAAATGTCACTTATAAGATGTCGCGAAAAGGCTTTCTACGTATAAAAGTGGAGGCGATATGCGTGCATATATTATGTGATGAATAATAACATACAATGCGAGTGTTTAAATATTCCACCGAACTAACCTGTGATCTTATGCGACTTAACTTATGATAACAAATGTTGATTTGACAGCTGCTACGAATTGATTCGACTTACTTTGTACGAGTATACGAGGCGAAACAAAATGTGCAAATGAACTCAGAAAAAAAGTGTTTTATGCGAGGAAACTCATCAATTTGACGAGTTTATCCACGGTGTTTTGCGAGTTTGATATAATTAGTATGAATAAACGAGTTATAACGTGAACTTTCATGCGATTTCTGGTTGTCTGGGAGTCTCAAAATATTTTGCATCCGGGCGGTGGGTTAATGACCCATTCGGGATAATAGCTTTCGAGATAATGGCGTTCGGAATAATGACATTCGGAATAATGACATTCGGGATAGTGGCATTCAGGGTAGTGTCATAGAGTCCACGGGCAATGTCAATCAAGGTAATTGTACATTCAGGGAAGCAGCATTTGGAGATATGGATTTCGGAGTAATGGTACAATAGAGGAAGTGGCGTTCTGTGAGATGGCACTTGGGGTAAAAAGTTTAGAGGGAATTGGGTAGAATCCCTGATATAAGTAGATTGAAAAAACTCAAAAATCCGATATGGTACTACTTATTCGCGGTACAAGTTTAATGTTTTAAGGCTCCCACAAATCAACGCCATTTTTTCAGCGACATTGTTGCTGAGTCGCTGCAAGCACTCTAAGATGACGTGACGAAAATCGTTGCCAAATCGCGTCGCTGTGGCATATACATGCTCATAAAACTGTGCATAGGCGCCGTCCACAAATTTAGTATCGGCGGCAGGGGGAGGGGGGAGTAGGATCTAGCATTACGGCTTATACAAACATTTGAAATTTTGTATACAAAAAGCATTACGGAGGGGGACGGGTTAAACATTTTAAATTCTATCGTTGCGTCATAAATGTACCGCAATATTGCGGCGATCGTTTGTCGCTGTTGCCGTAAAAAGTCGTGTTGATTTGGGACAGCCTTTAATTCCTCGCTTTGAACAAGGTTGCTGAGCCGATAGATCACACCTCCGAAAAAATATGTCCATTGTTTTTTTTTGTTTATTATTGAAAATTCCATTTTAGTTATCGCAACAAAAAAATCACATTTCTTGTGAACAATCTTTCCGCGTTTGGTGTTCCCGCATTTGATATTTGCATTTCAAACACACACAGCAATACTTTGAGTAATCAAAGTGGGCTTCTGCAATAATTCATGAAAGATTCATTTTAAAGAATACTAATGTGAACCCAGAGGATCAAAAATGTTATGTAGGAATATTCCTGCACAGATTTCTCGAAAAAGATTCTTGAACTGTTGTAGTGTTTACTCTGGAGAAACCTCCTGAAATAAATTCTTAAACACATCTAGGATTTCTCCAGAAATTATTTTTGTAACTCTTCCAGTGATTTGTACAGAATTTCCTCAAGAGATTTCTCAATGAATACTCATTGCAATTCTTCAAAAATTTCCTTCATAAAAATCTTTACCAGTCCAAAGCTGATGTCTCTAGTAATGTCTGCATGCAATACTTTAGAAATACCATGAGTTTGTGCCAAAATCCAGAAAATTGTCTTACGTAATTAATGGACATTCCCTAACTTATTGGCGATACAAGTCAAAGGTTCAAAGTTCTCGATTTAGATATGGTTGCTGAACCGATAGATTACCCCTCCAGATATTGTCCGGAGAGCTCTTGATACATATCTCCAGGGTTTTATTTATTTTTGGTAAGTTGTGGCTTTTTAAACTTCAGCAATTCCTGTATAGATAGCATTGAACATTTGAAGAATTTTACTTTCCAGATTTCTCGGCAAAGATTTTTGATTTGTGTACTGTTTAGTTTAGAGCTTTATTACAACATAAGTTCTGAGACCCCTTTGTGGATCCCTCTGGATATTAAATCTACAAGAAATTTCTTCTGACTACCTCCAGTGATTTCGCACAAAATGCTTATTGTTATGCTTCTGAAATTTTCATTAGTCACCAGTCCTTCTTCAGTCCCATGATAATACCTTTTTTAAAATTTCTAAATGCAAAATTTGAAAAATTTTACATGATAATCATAAAAGTTTACGTGCCATTTTACTACAGTTGAGGTTGAAATACGCGAAACTGTCATAGGATATAAACTGTATAGTACTAAATTCGGTTATTATTTACTTTAAAAAATGTCAATTACACAGCGTAACAAAAATGACATTTTTGCGTGTCTCAAGGATCAAACTATGTGTCTCTAGTAGATTTGGGGCTGCTGAATCTGATGCCGTTCTCAAAAATGTTCCAGCCTCCAGTCTCCATACAAAATTCTTCGTTCCCCTTATATGGCTAAATACAATACTTTTCTAAACCAACAAAAAATAACTTTTGAGCACTGGATACACTATAAACTTTGTTTATAAATATTGTTAGACACATGAAGTTTGAGTTCTGAGGCAAATTAAGCAAATAAATTGCCATACAAGCTGGTAAACTTGCATGCAAGTTTTTCTGAAATAGTCAAATTTAGCATTTTCAACAGCTAATATCTCAAAAATTAGACGTGCTATGATATTTCTGAAATTGGCAATGGTTTCAACAATCCTTAACTAAGTAAATAGCGGTATTTGGGTGCTTGAGACAAAACAGTGTTCCGCAGTGATATCAAACTTCTATAGACAATAATAATAATATGATGAAGATAATGATGAAGATGATGATGATGATCAGGGCCGGATTTGATCATCGGGAGGCCCGGGTCAAAGCTCTTGAGGGGGGCCCTTGGTACAAAGTAAGGGGAAACTGCTAAGTATAGGAAATTTTGGTATCAGGAAAATAACATATCCGGAAAACTCAAGAAATTGTAATATTTCTTGAATTTATCTTCGTGAATGTTGCGTAAAATAAATCATCTGTATAAAATACTTGAATAGTCATACATAATAGATGACGAGATTGAATTTCGAATGAACCGTTCTCAATCAAATCCAAAATTAAAAAAAAAATCCGTTGAAAACAAAATTTTATGATTTATCGAGATTTGGATAAGAATAGCAAAGATCATAGTAATATTTTTTTCAATTTGTATGTTGTAGCTATTTCCTTTTAAAGAACTTAAACGACAGTTTGTTATTGAAGCAGTAAGCAAATCGACCAGATTGAACAGTATGCTTTTAAATACTTAATTTGATTTTCGTAACGATAAAGGAAGAAACGATTGTCTACCGTTGCTTTAATCAGATATTCAACTAGTCTTTGTGGACAAAGACCAATTGCTTTCAGAAAAGCACATGAGCTTCACTCTCAGTCAGCTACACAAATTCTAGAATTAACAATTTGAGCAATACAGCCTAGGGTATAATTTTAAGGTTTCAGATATTGTCAAACAGTTTAGAAGAACTATGCTTGCTTAGACAACTTACAGATGATGCTATAGTCTCTGTAAATAGTTTTCGAGCAGAAATCTTGTAAAGACCATACCAAAATTAGCTTGATAATCTATCCACTTGGACAAGTAATATAGGGGAATTATACATTTAACTTCTTTGGATTTGGGTCAAAATCATGATAACTGAGAATTTACCTACTCTTAGTAAAAATTGCGATATTTTAACAGCAAAATAAACGATAGGAATGAATATATCGATTTTTCAGTATAATTTCAGATGTGTTTAATAGAAAAGTTGTTTGAGTACCCTGATTATTCCAGGACAAAGAGCAGTGAAATTTCTCAAGCAAGCTGTAACAGTTTGCTGTTTAACCCGAGAAGAGTTTTAATGTTTTTGATAAAATTTTGATGGTTTTCCATTAGCTAGTTAAAGGATTTTCATTTATCTGAATGAATATCGTATGGAATTTACCATAAACTATAAAATTACATAATTTTATGTCATAATATTTCTGTTAGGAATCGTGAAACCTAAAAAAATCTTAAATCTAAATAAATTTAAAACAGAAATGTAAAAATATAATACATTGAACTTTTTTTCATTTTTCGGGGGGCCCCCTTGATCGGGGGGCCCGGGGCATTTGCCCCCTTGGCACCCCCCCCAAATCCGGGCCTGATGATGATGGTGATCGGTAATATGATAACTATTACTTATAACAAGGCTTGACAGAGACTGCGATGTAAAAATTGGGCGATTTCGAGGTTTTTTCTGAGGAGCAAAAAATTTACTCAATGTTGACAACAAAAATACTCAAACGGTTCGGATGTCAGTACAACGAAATGCGAAGCTTTTTCTTTTGGTATTCTTTATTTCTTGCTCCTATGCTCACCCTTACTCATACTTTAACAAAAGAACTCTTCAGTAACCCGTCTGAACAAAACAGGCCTCACTGAGTTGTGAGTGCAGCCTTCTGATGGATTTTTCCTCCGTTGCATTTTATGTCCTCCTCGCTCATATTTCGTTGCCCCTCTGCTTCGTATTTTTTTGCTCTCTCTCTCTCGAAGAAGAAGAAGAAGAAGAAGAAGAAGAAGAAGCTCAATCTTACTCCCATGAGTCTTCAAGTGCAACAATTATAATCAGTTGTAAACAGTGCTGCAAAACGGTGAACAAAGTCTGCTCATGCACAACAGAAAAATGTTACCGCATCGGTGGTTCCTTTTGTGCGATTGCGTTCTTGCTTTCTTTGCTCACGATCGCTCGATCATATATACTGTAGAGGGCATCGCATCATTTTATTCCGCGTCCGATTCCCTTTGATATTTCTTCAGTAATACCATATATCGGTCAATTTTCTCAATATTGTCGTACATAAGTTTGTAATCTATGTATTATAATCATAATCTACCCAATTATTCACAAAAATAGCTATGAACGGAAAAAAAGAACGGCTGTGAGCAGAGCCGTAGCGTGGCCTCGTGGCGCCCTTGGCGAACCTCCATTTCAGCGCCTCTTGGTAGAAACTTATCTAAACATATAATTAAAATTATTTCTAGATTATATTATTATCTAGAATTTTAATACTAGAGTGACTTCAACAAGATTTTTTATGAAGGTCATCAAAAGTATCATAAAAAGATAACATATTTGCTTAAGTTCAGAAATTCTTGAGGAAATTTTCAGTTCATGTGGCTAAAGACATACTGTGGCTTCAAGATGAGATCGCAGCAAGCCACGCCCACGAGCGGTTGTGTTTTAGATCTACTGTCACGTTTTTTTTTTTTTCGTTTCCGCTCATCATATCAATTCGACTGATGCAATCGCAAATCGGGCGGAATAATTATAATATTTAAACGATATCAACTTAAAATTTTTCTGTAATAAATAGTGCGAATGTTTCAATCGTTTCAAATTTTTAGAATTGTTCTTCGTGAAAGCGCAAAAAGGGTGAAAATTTTCTTCCGGCATTGAATTATTCCTCTTCCGCGTTTTTGTGTTGTTCATAGTCGCTGAAAACAATCGAATACATTCAGTTTGTGAACCTGTGAGAATAATTTACAACTTACGGTTACAAACTCCAATAAATAAAAATACAATAAGGATAGTAGATGCGGGGTTTGCAGCTTTTGCTCCAGCCCAGTACTTCGATCAAGAGTGTGGTGAACGTTGACCGGCGTGACGGAGGGGGATTAAGCAACTTTTTTTCCAGAGGATGCAAGCATTTGGTGAGTCCGTTCCTTTTATACAGAAACCCCAAATTAGACGTAACGATTTTGAGATCAGATTTTCGCGTTTTGGAGTACAACCTGTTTCTGCGGTTTCCGTTTATGCTTACATGGACGTCGGATATTATGGAACTAACGGTGCTTTGTAAATATATTCTTTTTTTGTCTCGTTTATTGCCGCACCTCATTTTACCTGTTCCAACCGGTCGCTTCGCGGAGTTCATAAACCTTTTTTTTTATTAGATGACCCTGGAGGGATCTATTCTGCTTTTATTCGGTAAATAGCAGATCGTTAATACCGTTGAACGCGTAATCGACTATTTTTACGCGAAACAAAATTCTTCATTCTGTAAATCAAACATCTTTCTTCTTTTGAATGCTGGCATTCAAGAGATTAAATTGAAAACAATTAAACAACAACCCTCAACTCCGTAGCACTTATGAGGGTGTCGCTGAGTCGGAGGCCTCTCGTTAAGTAAGTGCTACATCAACCCTTCCTTCCCCAATCCCAGGTTACGGTAAAGATGGGCGTGACCGGGAATAGCAATATGCATGATTTTGGTATTCTTGTTTAAGATTGGATCAAGGTTTATTCCCTAGCCTTGCTCCTGAAGGCATTCTAGATGAGATTATCAAAAGAAAAAAAAAACATGAATATTGTTAGTATCCAATCTACGAAGTATACCGTAACTAAGCTAACGCTAACGCTAAAGACATACTGTGGCTTCAAGATCTACTGGATGTTTAAAACCAAATTTAAGAAAAAATCTTCTGAACATCGGTAAACCATTTGTTTAGGTAGTTTTTAAAATTTTTGCTCAAATGAACAAAAAGAATTAAAGTGCTTATGCTTAAAAACGAATTTGAAAGCCATGACTTCTTAAAAATTTAAGAATGTTTCCGCAAAACAAATGAAAAAAAAAAAAATATGAAATTCTTCGAGTAGGGTGGTTTAGGTTATTCGAAAAATGAAATATGTTTCATTTTTCAGGAAATGCTAAATGAAATAAAAAAAAAATCAAAGATTTCAAGGGAATTCACGTAGATTCAGTCAAGATTTACTCTAGAAGTTTCATTGCGAAATGGATTCATGCTTGGAACTAAATCATACATTTTGCCATTAATCAATGAAATAGTTTACTTAAATATAGCCAAGAATTTTCAACTTATTGTCTAGAAATTGGTGTTACAAATGAAATCATAATCTTTTTGTACAGTCAGTAATCAGAAGATGGAATATTTACGAATATTTCAAGACCTGTTTTTAAGAACGTAATAATTAAATTTTACTTGGCGGTGGCAGAGAAATTTTGTCGAGGATCATCAAATGTAATTACCCCATATATACCGTTTTGATTCATATTACGGACAGCTTCAAATTCCGGACACTCTACTTTGTATGGGAAACATTTCACGCGAAATGTTTCAATTTTTGCAGTTCAAAAGTTCTCAATTTCAAGGCTCGTTTAAGTAAACTTTTTCCATAAATATCTTTGAAAATTTATAATGCCCAACTACCTTAGATGTCTCTTTGGTGGTTTAACGATTTCGATTGATGATTTGACTGTTCCATTAATGATTATCATGAGCTGTCCGGAATTCGATTCAAAGTGTCCGGAATATGAGGCAAAAGTGAGGAAGCGTCCGGAATAAGAATCATGAAAAGGCCACACATTTTTATTTATTTAAAATTATTGAAGTTGCGGAAGCGTATTCTTCACCCACCGTTCGAAAGTAAAGGGCTTCCGACGCTCGATAGTGCTAAGGAATCATACAGAATGATTTATTTTGTATGCTCTATGCTGGGTTATATTTCCCTGAGTCCTTAAGTGTCCGTAATATAAATCAAAACGGTATTTTCGACAATATATACCTAAAACCACCAAATAAATGAGAAACTTTTAGAAAGGTGGTCGAATTTTGAAAACAATGTTGTCTAAATAGTTACAACCGCACTATTATAAAGTTTAAATCATGTACAGTATTCAATGAAAATTTTATAATTCAGCTTGAGATTCAGTGAATCGTATTCGACGAATTTACTCTGTGTGCAGCAACCTTGTATTAAGCTCAATATAATTTCAATTTTACCTGTCAACTTCTCGTAGGTAGGGAAGTGTTTCTTGTATTTTAATAAAAAAAAATCGAGTGATCGGAACATACACTCCAGACAAACATACAAATCTGAATAATGAAAACCTTTGTTTCTGCTAATTTACAAACTTAATTTATGTGTAATTGTTTGAACTTCAAAAAAAAAACCTTGAAAGTGCTTATTGCATGTTTTGTATAAGCCTTTCAAAAATTGTTTAAATCCTTTTGAAATGGTAACTGATAAGAATCCTTAATTTTATATGCATCTTTCAAAATTTTACCAAGTGATTCACGGTTTTTGGCGCCCCATTTAGGTTGGCGCCCTTGGCGGGTGCCAACCTGGCCAACCGCACGCTACGGCACTGGCTGTGAGCAAACTCTGCTCATCCAGCAATCACGCTCTTTTTACATTTGTTTTGTTCTGGTTCTCCGATGCAAGAATCTGTGAGCAAATCGGTTTGTGAGCATGTGAGCGTGGATCCTGCTTAATATTGGTACATTTTGCGTAAACGGCATGATTTTTTCACCACTGGTTATAAAGGAATTATGTTCCGTTAAGTTTAACTCCGAGAAATTACTAAACGCTTGTTGACCTGAAGAACATAGTTTCTGATGAGTACTTGGATAACTATATACACTCGATTGAGCCGGAACTTGATAGATTAGGTTTTTTGAGTCTGCTTATGCATTATCCTTCGAAAAATCGATGGTTATGGTCAGAGATCTGAAGAAAGTAGTTCAATGAAAACCTTAAAATGTAACGTAATCGTATAAGCTTGTATAGGGGAAAATCTTATTCATTTCCATTTAAAATGGGGGCTTCGTAGTCGTGCGGTTAGCGGCGTCAGTCGTTAAGGCGTAATATGCTCCGATGTGTGGGTTTAATTCCCGCCCTAGGTTGAGAAATATTTTCGTCATTTTCGAAACAATCTTTACTGGTTCAATGGTTGTTCCATGTGTCCGTTATCTAATGTAAGTTATGTTCGGTATGTGGAGCGGTGTAAACTGTCTTTTTTTCAATGATTAATGATTAATGAATTGAATGATCTGAAATCTTGACTCTAATACTCAAAATTCTTCGATAACAGCTGTTGAACTTAAAATTTGATGGATTATGTTTGATTGAGTCTGCTTGAGCATGCACCATAATCATAAGCCTTCAAGAGATCTCTGGATACGTCTGTAGACTCGAAGGCTTGCGCACTCAAACGAATTTTTGTATAATAGTAGAACTCGAAACTAGATATGACATATATAATTGACCCTGTTAAGGTGCAAGCCTTATTATTGAAAGATATGTTACTGGTTACGCTATTAGATATGAAGCCCCATACTATTCAGATTAGCTATTAGAACCATTACTTGGATTATTCGCTTTTATTCGCTAGGTAATCAACAACAGAACTTCTGTTTATTATTTCGCTTTTAGAACAAAAAAAAAATATTTTGTAATAACATCAAGACCAAACCAAACTAGAAAATTTATTTAACAATTAGCATTCACGTTTGTCTTTGAATTACCAGTATTTAACAGTCATTCATTAGCTAAACATGTTAAGCTATTTAATAACTTTTAAAGCTTTTCCATCGTTTCCAAGATCGGATCTGCTGTTGGCTTTTCTGTGGTTCAATGGTAATTATCGTTGCACAGCAAAAAATTACGCCAGCCGCACATTATTTTATGAGTAGACGTTAAATGTTGATTCATTGCTTCCATTTTCAAACTAGACGTGATGTTCATTAAGCCGTTTCATTCGACATATTATTCATTCATTTTCTATTTAAGTCAGTCACTATTTATGATTTACTTTTAAAACAAAGCACTGATTCGAATCTTTTCATTCCAGGAAAAGCATCATCAACCTCAACCAGCAACGCCAGAATCGGAGAATCGTAAGTACCTACCTTTTCTTTCATATATTCGTCTCAAACCTCACACGTAGTCGTAGTTGTCATCTTGTATCGCATTGTAAATATTAGACGTAGTCCTTAAAAAGATCCTAACTTCTCACTCTGCACATTAATCCTCTCTCATCTGAAATGCATGCTTTGCTCATCGCAAAAAAAAACAAAGGCATCCATTTTGGTTCAGCATTAATTTTGGTTTATCTTTCCTTTATCTCTTTTTTCTCCATTTTCCAAACAAAATCCGGCCATTGTACAAATCAACCCCCCAAACCAAAAAACCCACCAAAATTTCCAACCAACTCCACCACTTACTAACATCAGCGATACTGTTGACAAACCTGGTGCTGGGCAACAACTGCTTCCATCGACGACTGCAGCCACAACAGCAACGGCAACTTCAGCCCCTGTCTACACGACGATAGATGAGCTCGAAAGCGAACCTACCTCAAACAGAACCTCGGATGAGCGTGTCTACAACGCTACTACGGTTCCAATTCTAAGGCCGAAGAATCTCCGCAATCCGGATGTCATTCCAACGCAACAACAGCAACAGCGTCCTTCGATTGATTCCAGCAGTGTCTATTCGGGAGGTTCCTCCACTTATGGGGACCCCAACCAGGTGGGACTCCCGGTGGTCAAGGGGAACCGATGGATTCCCTCGCAGCAACGGGAACTACTGGAAAAGCAAGCGAACTTGTTGATGACTGGAGCGAATGTTCGCCGCAAGCGAGAAACGGAGATATTCTGAGCGGAAATCACACGCTTGGCATTTACATGAATCAAATTTTATTGCATTTTTACACAAAGATTTCAACAATCGTTTATTTAAAAGTTTTACTTCATTACCACATTTTAGATTGTAGATGGTTGCTGCATTTGATGCTACGTTTTCAGTTGTGATGGTGTGAGCCAAACGCTATTTATAGGTTTACGAGAGCAATTTTACATTTAGGTATTAGTTGGTGTCACAAGATGCAATTGAATATGTTGAAATGCTTGCCAAAAAATGAATAGTCGATGACAATAAAATTAATGTATTAAAAGAATCAACAGCAGTTTCTCACAACGCATGTTTGAACCGAAAGCAATGATAAGAATATGATTTCACTAGTACTGGTTCATTACCGATTTTTTGACCGATGATTTTCCTAACCCTTGGATATGCACTGAAAGTAGAGATACCGAAACGTTCGAAAAATCTTTTGTTTTAAATGAGTTTTGCTCATATAATTGGCTCTAGCTTTGTACAATCATGTGAAGGCGTTGGCCTGCGTTGGTCGGAAGTGCTTCTCTGTTGATCCAACAATAGAGTTGGCACCGACAGGTACAAATCTTATCTACCGGATTCAGTCAAGCGGAAGAACATTTTCCTTGGCACATATGTTTCATCTTCTTGGAACAATACTGACGACGACGCCTACACTGCCAACGTAGTGTTCCGTTATATTGATAAGCAAAGTTTCTCCCGAAGACGACGACGCACCTAACGAAGACACCTTTCGACTTAATTAATTCAGTATAGAATTTCCAGATAAATCCTTTCGTTATAGGTACACGAACGATTTAATTACTGCTTCCAAGGATGAACGGATTCCCATGGAAACAAACTGAAGTGGAAAACAATTCTCACCTCCGTCTGGTGGCCGCTTTGGTGCGTGGAAGTGCAGCGGAGTAGTTATACGTCTAGAAGAATCCATCCCAAGCAATAACCTCCCCGAGTATCCCTAGCTAAAGAACTAACTGTGTTAAATTACAAACATGCTTTCGGCGAGGAGAAGGAACAAAACGTCGTCGTTAGGAGAGGGATCATTAGTACAATTTATTGTTTACTGCAATGATCGTATCATGTGCTGCTTTCGGGAACGCAGACAAACCAAGCTCCTACCCCCAATCCCCCTTTACTCACACAGGACCCTGAAAACTCCTCTTGATGGTGTCGTTGAAGTACACATCCCCCATTGTTCTGTCATGTTTAATGAAGAAACAGAAGCTTATTCATTAAAGAAAACGAAATCCGCTTTCCGGGTTCGAATAATACACTTACCATCTGCAGCCAAAGGGGAAACTGATACGGCTGTCTTGTGATGGAACACTGTGTGTGAATGTGTGGGTGGAGGAAATGGGTGATGTCGCCTTGTTGTGAAGGAAACCGACGACGAAGGAAAGGATTTGACTTGAACACATTCGCCAACAATGGATATGTCGGTATGTTCACATATGAAATCTTATTGAGGGCATGATGAGCTTTGGTCGTGATAAATGACTTTTGCTTGCTACTGCTGGTGGTTCATGTAATCCGACGTTTAATTCAACCCGTGAAGAGAAAATTACTGTTTATTTCATTATTATTATGAGCATTTGCTCCGTAACATAAAACAACGGCATGAAAATCATGGGAAACTTATACTTTGCAGCAATATGCGTCATATTAAAGGGCTTCTTATTGCAAAGTTTTGGACAATTCGGTCGAGTAAAAAAAAACCCATGCCTAAGTGAATCATGGAAGTGCCAAAGTAGCTCTGCACCCTATATAGGATCTTGGTTTGGAAACTATTTCGATTTACCTGGACATTGGGAATCTTCGTACATGCCACAAATACAAATTCAAGATTGAGCACTTTTCAAAACAGCCATTCTAGCTTTTTAAATCCTGCTATACTTAGATGGCAATGCTGCATGATTGTTGTCAAAAAGCAAACTATATGGAGGTGTTCTATGCAGATACCATTAATATTTGAAGATAACTGTATTCAATACTTACAAATGTTGGATACTTACAAATTGGGGCCCATATAGCCCTAGCGGTAAACGCGCAGCTATTCAGCAAGACCATGCTGAGGGTCGTGGGTTCGAATCCCGCTGGTCGAGGGACTTTTCGTAAAGGAAATTTTCTAGATTCCCAGGGCATAGAGTATCTTCGTACCTGCCACACGATATACGCATGCAAAAATGGTCATTGGCATAGTAAGCTGTAACTGTGGAAGTGCTCATAAGAACACTAAGCTGAGAAGCAGGCTTTGTCCCAGTGGGGACGTAACGCCAGAAAGAAGAAGAAGAAATGTTGCATGACATACAGTCTGCTGACGTTCAAATGTTCGTGTAGCTGGCAACACTGTTCAAGAAGCATAAACAAAAATAGTACCGTTTTGACTCGAAATCCGGACACTTAAGCACCGGTTTAACTTCCAGTATCATTGTTAAAATCAATGATATCCATTTTAATATAGTACTGTGATTTATCATGAAGTTAAATGTTTATAATTTAACATGGTTTCATAAAAATAGCGATAAGTTATGCGATAATTGCTTAAATATGCAAAAATAAGAGATGTGTCTTGCTTCGAAATCCGGACACTATTACTATGTTGCTTCAAAATCCGGACACTTTTGCTTCGAACTCCGGACACTTCTTTTTGATTAAATATTTGCATATTTTTTATAATATTCAACTCTTCAACTCTTATTTTTATGATTTTGAACAGTTTGCTACACGTAATCACAAAAGTCTCGTGTCGTGCAAAACGCTAAAGCTGCTAGAAAGGTACAGCAAAATTGCTTCACTCACCTTATGCTAGCGCCTGGAAAGCGCCCACAAAACAATGCATCGCCTATATTTCTATCCACAGTAATACTCTTAATATAACTCACCATAAACACATTTTCTCTTCTATAATGCTCCAAAATAAATGTTCGTTGATGATTTAAACACGACTGCTCCTAATGATCAGCATTAAGTTTCGATTTCACTTAAAATTTAAGTGCGTTCGGCTTCCGAAGCAGTCAAATAATTTGCTTCTCAATCCGAACACAATTCGGCACAAATATCCAATAATGAGTGCTTTTTCCGATAATATTCACATTACATCAATTGGACACAATAGTTCACTTTTCATTTTAAACGTATACTGGAACAATAACACTTTTTTCACTACAAATCAATCGAATCTTCCTTCAATGGCAACTGTAAAATGTAGTAAAACAAGGACTGAAATCTGTAGAAAATCGATACGCATTTTGATTTTTATTTTTGTTTTTAATATACTCCTGCTTACTGCGATACATTTAAATTTACAACATACTATTAAAGTTACAGAATAGTTTTGTGCATTTGTATGGAAAGAAAATTTCAATTTATATTATTAAAAATGTAAAAAATAATCATAGTGTCCGGCTTTCGAAGCGTCCGGCAATTCGAAGCAAAACGGTAAATTCTAAAATTTCAGCGGGATAGAAAAATGGAATATTCAGCAAGGTTGGAATACTTCCACTGTTATCCAATTTTTCATGTAGGGTTAAAAATTATTTGGTGTCTGACAACACTACTGAAGTAACATCGATTAAACTCAAAATATTCATTTTTCTTCAGGTTATTTATAGTATGCATTTTTCGTTATCCATTGCGTTCGGGAAAACGAAACGCAATTATTTATGACGCTGGGAACACTGGTAAAATAAAACGAATAAGCTAAATACAGCCGGTTCTCCTATAAGACATGTGGTTAAGAGGCGTTATAGGGCACTCAGTCAATTTGGAGTTGTTGTTGAATATCTCGAATACGATGAGAGATAGCATTGTACTATCTTCAGCTAAGTTTCAGTGTTCAGTACGATCTATCTTTAAGAGCTGAGGTTATTTTAGCTGAGAACTTGGCCAGTAGGGGTGCTTTTATTTCTTTGCTAGTTTGAACTGTATAAATCTTATGGGTTTTACATGCCACCTTTGTAACATAGATTCAGCCTTTTGACAGATAAACACATTTCGAATCCACTCAGTGGATACGAGTAACTAACACTAAAGAAGGCCGCAATTAAATGAAATGGTACAATACTCAATTCGAAACAATTCTCCTTATTGAGATTCAGCTCAGAAGGATCTATTACGTAAAAAACACACAAAATAAATCAATTGTTGTTTCGCACTTACTAAGAAAGATGGCGCTTTCTGAAAAGTTTTTCGAAATTCTTTCACTAGATGGTGCAAGATAGCATTTTAGTTTTGCTGATATCTCAGGAATCTAACCACTTTGAGAGATGGCGTCATCGTCTTTATTTGAGCCATGATATTTTAAATTTCACCACTAAGCGGCGCTAGTGAGTATGAAACTGTTTTTCGTAGTCGTAGTCGGTCGTTATTTTAACCAGTAGTTTTGATATTTCACCTCCAGGCGGCTCTAGGCAGTATTCAACTTATATTTAACGGGTTTCTCAAGATCCTGACAACTTATAGAGATGGCTGCTACGGCAAAAAAGTTCAGTAGATCAAGCCATGTTATTATTTTAGCTCAGTGGTTCTCAATCTTTTTGAAACTACGACCCCCATCAAATTTTTACAAACTTTCCGCGGATCCTTCAAGTTGATGATCTCCAAACAAAAGTTCATGAACACTAGTTAAAGAATATTCATGAATCAACAGATATCCTTGACACACACCAGATGTGTTTTCCGTAATTAAATACAGACAAAGGAAGAATTTTTCCAAGATCATTCGGAGTTCGCTAAAAATCTTGCCAGAAGTCTATCAAATATTTGTTTTACGAATCACACATTAAGGATCTTACAAAACTGTACTACTTCCATAACTTTTTCAAAAATATGTCCAAGGGTACCTAGAATGAAGATTTATCCGAGAAACATCGTTATATTTTACTAAATTTGAAAGATTTCTTCGGGTATACCAAAAGTTGCAACAGAATCCGTGAGGTTCTCGTAAATAAATTTTACGAAAATAAATTAGGGTTCGACCTCTGCAAGCTTTTTTGAATATTCTCACTAACTTTCTATTGGTTTTTAATGAAACTAGACAATATCTGTTAAATCTCGTTAAGAGTCTTCGTAGTTTTTGTAAAGATCTCTACTATGAATATCCTTAGAAAATCTCATTTAAAATCCTGCTGATGAATTCAAGAAGAGCTCGCTAATGGTTCGAGTGAAAACAATGAAAATTTTCAATTTTTTCCAATCACGTGAATAATTCGCTATGGAAACTTTTCGATGATCTCACTATGAAACTGGTGAAATATGTCAAGGATTATCCCTAAAAAAAATACCAAGGATGTTTTACGTATATCGTATACAAAAGATGTAGATTTGTTTTCCAGCTTGCACTGAAAGTTAGGCGTGTAAACTCATATGGACAGAATTACATTATAATTTTTTTTATCAATGATTGTGTAAATAAAAAAGCCGTATCTCCAAAGCTTAGTATGCTGTTTCGCTCAAGAAAAGTAAAAAATTTTGCGGAAGGAATGGTCAAAAAATTTTCTACAGTGAACTCGGAACGGAATTTCTTTTCAACTGCGTACTACGATCAAATAAAAATGCTTTTTCTGAGCATTTCTTGCAAGAAATTTCCCACGCATAGAGTTAGGCGATTACTGTTATGTTGAAGTACTTCCCATAATACTGAAAATAAAGCTCCATTAACTATGAACTTTTGAATTTCAAGAGAGGCGAGAAATTCCTCTCATTTATTCATTATTTTTTTGTTTAGAGAGACTTCACCCTGAAGGGGCATTCGTTTTTGTGTTCATCAGAACAAAATAACACTTATTGAAAAAATTACTACATATTAAAAAAATGGCTTCGTAAACCCCCTGAGAAGTCCTCACGGCCCCTTGGTGTTCGTGGACCACTGGTTGAGAAACTCTGTTTTAGCTAATAGGTTTCAAATTTTGCCACCACTTCCAAATTTCGTGAGCATGAAACTTGTGTTTAGCTGATATCTCAGGATTCCGACCACTTGGAAGGATGGTGCTTTCGGTTGAGCAATAGTAAGCATAAAACTTTTGCTTTGCGGATATCTCAGTTAATAAATCTTATGGTATTTCCAAAAAAATCTGATTATATAGTTTTTATCAGATATTTTCGAGTAAAACACATTTGATTCCCAGAGATGTTTTGATCTTTCCAATATATATTTATATCGTTCAAAAGGTGGAAGTCCAATTTTTTTTGTGTGAAATGCTAAAAAATGCCTGTCCCATGTGAAAAAAGTACAACACGAATTTCGCGATAAAAAAATATTGGTTCGAAATTTGATAAGGGACAGTTATGTAGTTATGGGCAGCTGGTTTAATAAGGAATTTTGTTGAAAACTTCATAGATGAATCCAAAGGAATGTTCTTCTTCTTCTTCTTCTTGGCATTAACGTCCCCACTGGGACAGAGCCGGCTACTCTGCTTAGTGTTCTTATGAGCAGTTATTAACTGAGAGCATTCTTTGACAAAGTTGCCATTTTCGCATTCGTATATCGTGTGGCAGGTACGAGGAAATTTCCATTACGAAAAGATCCTGGACCGACCGGGAATCGAACCCAGACACCTCCAGCATGGCTTTGCTTGGTAGCCGCGGACTCGAATCACTCGACTAAGGAAGGCCCCCCAAAGGAATGTTCATAAATCTTAAAAACGGTAACTGTGTTATCTGAATTTCTAATTCCTGCATTGCATAGTCATTTACCCAAGCAACCAATAGTTCGGATTGTACTAAAGCAATGAACTCCATAGTTCACTCTTGGTATAAATTTAGTTTCAGTGAAACTTTTTCGCTGATTAAGAGATCACCATGGATATTAAATGAACTTCATTCTCAAAAGAGTAACTTATGAACTCATCAACAACTTGAAAGTTCAGAACAAGTTTGAACTGAACTTCTTTTGTACTTGAAGGTAACAATCAAACTTAAACGAACTTTATGTAAACTGTAAAGTTCGGTTAACTACTTAAAAAATGAGCTGATTAAGCCAAAACATGCCCTTTTATCCGAACTATTGGTTGCTTGGGTATTTTGTCGATTTCGTACGCTCTTTTGATATAGCCCAGACCGTTGATCTTAGTGATATAGTTTTTTCTGTTAAATTTCTCGTTATAAAGAGCATTTTTTGGTGCTAAAAGATTTGTGATTATTCCACCTAGGAGCGAGATAGAAAAACTATTTTTTCCTACCATTCAGATATACATATGGTGTCTTCGACAAAGTTGTAGAATTGGCAATTTGAAACAACTTTGTCAAAAACAGGTTATACTTATCTTATACTTTTTTAGATGTATGTAGTTGCATGTGAATGATCGCTAAAAGCATATACTTCACTATAACTCCTTTATATTACTTTTTTAATACTTCTTGTGTATTCTACAAAGTTGTTTGCCATACAAAAATCCGTGTTTTTTCTTGAATTAATCATTGCGCCATCTTTTGAAATAACAAACTTATGCATGAGTTACTCATTTTTAACAGATAAATAAGGTAACTAGGGTCGTCATGTCTATTACGGCTTAAACCAGCCGACGGTGTTTTGATTAAAACCTGAAGTTCACAGACGCAGAACTCAATTTGGACATATTAAAATGTAAAATTCTGAAAAATAATGGAATCTTTCTGATGGGTTTCGATCCCACGACTACCAATACGCTAGACTGGGCGCATTAACCAATTACGCCAAAGAACGGGTAACGATTTTGCAGCGCTGTCGTCCAACCTG
Source organism: Aedes aegypti (assembly GCF_002204515.2). Classification (NCBI taxonomy): domain Eukaryota; kingdom Metazoa; phylum Arthropoda; class Insecta; order Diptera; family Culicidae; genus Aedes; species Aedes aegypti. Next base: position 385,057,099 of record NC_035109.1, on the reverse strand, counting down.
TAACCAAAGTCCGTCACAACCAATTCTCCTTCACAACTCTACAACAGTGAGCTATTTTGAGAACCAGAACGATCATTATTTGCCACAATTTTACATCTCAATATGTACAAATTGACTCGTAGACACAAAGATTCATTTCATTTTTCATTTATTTAGTTAACATCTAAACAGATAACACTGAATAACAAGTTCACGCCACATTACTCGGTTCATGGCCGCATCTCTCCATCCCCGGTTCTGCCCCACGCTCGCCAAATCGATGCGCACTTGATCGGCCCACCTAGATCGCTGCGCTCCACGCCTTCTTGTACCAACTGGATCCGACGCGAACACCATCTTTGCAGGGTTGCTGTCCGGCATTCTTGCAACATGACCTGCCTATCATATACTTCCAGCTTTGGCCACCCTCTGGATACTGGGATTTCGCCGTAGAGTTGGGCGAGCTCGTGGCTCATCCTTCGCCGCCACACACCGTTTTCCTGCACATCGCCAAAGATCGTCCTAAGCATCCGACGTTCGAAGACTCCGAGTGCTTGTAGGTCCTCCTCGAGCATCGTGCACGTTTCGTGTTCATAGAGGACTACCGGCCTTATGAGCGTTTTGTACATGGTACATTTGGTGCGGGTGTGATTTATTTTTGACCGCAGCTTCTTGTGGAGGCCATAGTAGGCCCGACTTCCACTGATGATGCGCCTTCGTATTTTACGGCTAACGTTATTGTCAGCCGTCAGCAAGGATCCAAGGTAGACGAACTTGTCGACCACCTCGAACGTATGCCCGTCTATAGTAACACTACTACCTAGGCAAGCCCTGGCGCGCTCAGTCCCATCAGCTAGCATGTACTTTGTCTTGGCCACATTCACCACCAATCCAACTTTTGCTGCCTAGCGTTTCAGGCGGGTGTTCAGGTCTGCCACCTTTTCAAATGTTCGGCCGACAATGTCAATTTCATCCGCGAAGCGAACAAATTGACTGGATCTCGTAAAAATCGTACCCCGGCTGTTAAGCCCAGCTCTCCGCATGACACCTTCTAGCGCAATATTGAACAACAGGCACGAAAGTCCATCACCTTGTCGTAGTTTCAGGCGGGATCCAAACGAGCTGGAGTGTTCGCCTGAAACCTTCACACAATTTTGCACACATTCCATCGTCGCTCTTATCAGTCTCGTGAATTTTCCGCGAAAGCTTTTTTCGTTCATGATTGTCCATAGCTCTACGCGGTCGATACTATCGTATGCCACCTTGAAATAGATGAAAAGGTGATACGTTGGGACCTCGTATTCACGACATTTTTGAAGGATTTGCCGTACAGTTAAGATCTGGTCCGTTGTCGGTCGGTCGTCAACGAAGCCGGCTTGATAACTTCCCAGGAACTCGTTTACTACAGGTAACAGACGACGAAATATGATCTTGGATAATACTTTGTAGGCCGCATTTAGAATGGTGATCGCTCGAAAGTTCTCACAATCTAACTTGTTTCCTTTCTTGTAGATGGGGAATATTACCCCTTCCTTCCACTCCTCCGGTAGCTGTTCTGTTTCTCAGATTGTGCCTATCAGCCGAGGTAGACCTATGGCCGGCCAGCCTCTCCGGGCTCATCTTTATGAGTTTAGCTCGGATACCATCCTTACCAGCAGCTTTATTGTTCTTGAGCTGGTGAATAGCAACCTTAACCTCCCTCAAAGTGGGGACTGGTTGGTTTCCATCGTCCGCAGTAATGACCAAGGCATTTCCTCCGTTGTCCCGTCCTTCATTGCCTGTGCTCTCAGCGCCATTCAAGTGCTCGTCGAAGTGCTGCTTCTACCTTTCGATCTCCTCACGTTCGTCCGTCAAAATGCTCCCATCCTTATCCTTGCACATCTCGGCTCGCGGCATGAAGCCGTTGCGGGATGCGTTGAGCTTCTGATAGAACTTACGTGTTTTTTGAGACCGTCATAGCTGTTCCATCTCCTCTCACTCCGTCTCCTTCAGGCTGCGTTTTTTCTCCCGAAAGAGGCGGGTCTGCTGTTGCCGTTTTCGTCTATAAGGATCCACGTTCTGCCGGGTCCCTTGCTGCAGCATGACTGCCCGCGATGCATTCTTCTCCTCCAGAATCTGCCTACATTCCTCGTCGAACCAATCGTTCCGTCGACTCCGTCCCATGTACCCGACGTTGCTCCCAGCTGCATCGTTGATGGCTGCTTTTACTGTTCTCCAGCAATGCTCAAGAGGGGCTTTATCCAGCTTACCCTCTTCCGGTAATGTAGTCTCGAGGTGCTGCGCGTATGCAGCTGCGACATCCGGTTGCTTAAGCCGCTCTAGGTCATACCGGGGCGACCGTTGGTACCGTACTTTGTTAACGACGGAGAGTTTTGACGCAGTTTGCCCATCACCAGATAGTGGTCAGAGTCGATGTTAGCGCCACGATAGGTCCTGACGTCGACAATGTCGGAGAAGTGCCGTCCATCAATCAGAAAGTGGACGATTTGTGATTCTGTCTGCTGTGGTGATCTCCAGGTGTATTGGTATGGAAGGCTGTGCTTGAAGTAGGTGTTACGAATGGCCATATTCTTGGAGGCGGCGAAATCAATTAATCGTAAGCCGGTGGGCGCTGAACTTTCCAATAGTCGGTCTGAACTCCTTCTCTTGGTCAATCTGAGCGTTTAGATCTCTTATGACGATTTTGACGTCGTGGCTTGGGCAGCGGTCGTACTCGCGTTCGAGCTGCGCGTCTTTATCATCATCAGTGCTTCCGGAGTGAGGGCAGTGCACGTTTATTATGCTGAAGCTGAAGAACCGGCCTTTGAGCCTCAACTTGCACATTCTCTCATTGATCGACTACCACCCGATCACGCGCCTCTGCATATCACCCATCACTATAAAAGCTGTTCCAAGCTCGTGTGTGTTTCCGCAGCTCTGGTAGATGGCATGGTTACCCCCTGAGACGAGACTCGCGAAGACGGTCTTATTTTTCTGTGATTGCTGAGTTTTTTTCTTATTCCACTTTGTGTTTATACTAATTATGCGCATGTTGTTCAAAACCTCACATGAACTTCTCAGCAAAAAATGATTGAGTTTGCATCACATCGAATCATAAATAGCCGTTTCAGTGAAATTAGAAATTAGAAATTAGAAATTTAGAAAATTAGAAATAATTAATCTTCTGCTTAGATTTATCTGCAACTTTGGAAAAAACTGCTCCGCCGACTGAGGTTTTTAATAACAGTTTAGTTTGAACACAATACTTTTCACTTTTTCAGCCTTAAAAACGATGGGCTGCATTTGACGTTTCGTGAGAGGGGAATCTGGGCTGCATATGACGTTGATATTTTTCCTCTTCGCGAGTCTCTCTCAGGTTACCCCTAAACCCCTAAACCCCTCAGGTTACCCAATACACTTCCTGCAACGCTACGATGGCGATACCGCGGATCTTCAGTACATCGGAGAGTATGAGTTTGCTTCCGATGAAGTTGAGGATTTGCAGTTCCACGTACCGAGTTTTCAATCGCTAGTCAATTTTCATCGCTGTGGTCTTTGCCGATTATTGCGGTCCTTATTCTCTCGTTGACGTTCCTATGGTGATGTGTTTTTACGGTTGGCTTGCAGGGCCTGACACCAACCCCCTAAATGTTCGGAGGACCAAGTGCGCAGTTTAGCTTAGAGTCTTTCTCTGGCACTCGGACGATGATCAGCCGCTCCTAACATGATGTACAGACGTTCCATATTTGCAGAAGCAAAAGCAAACCCTTCTTTCCCTGTCAGCATACGACCAGAGTTCCCTCCTGGGTTGATTACCCGATCTTCCCTAAGGTTACTCGTACCCCGGCCAGTACCCAGACAACCAGAATGTACGTATAACGGAATCACCTTTTGCATTATGCGATGCTTATATGTGGAAAATTTCACACATAAGATGGTGCGAAAAGACCTTTTACGTACAAAAGTGGAGGCGATATATGTGCATTTTAATATGATGAAAAATAGCATGAAATGCGAGTGTATCTATTTTATTGCGAAATAATCTGTACTCTTGTGCGACTTAATTTATGATAACAAAGTTCATTTGACAGCTGCTACGGATTGATCCGACTTACTTTGTAGGAGTATACGGGAGGAAATAAAATGTACATATGAACTCATACAACAGCGTTTTATGCGAGGAAACCCATCGATCAAACGATTTCATCCACCATGTAGTGCGGGTGTGGTACAATTTGTATAAATAAACGACTTTATTCGTAAACTGTTATGCGACTTCTGGTTGTCTGGGTACCCCTAGGTGGTAGGGATAGGAGTTGCTGGGCAAGAGGCTAAGGATAACACAAAGGGGTCTACTTTATTCCAACAGGTACGCGAAGTACCAATGGTACGCCATGCCCAGCCATTTACTGTGCCTGACATCGAACGTAAGTCTTGCTTTTTCGAAAGCTTCAATATTATTTAAATCATTTTTGTTAAAGCGCACAAAATATTATTTTTGAGAAAGCCCTTTTCGAAAAATTCCAGATTGGGATCTCTTTTTTATAAGGTACCGTGGGGTAAGTGGAAACAGAAAAATCAATAGTCAACTTCATTGTTATGTACAGCTAACGTTATTGATGTAATTCAAACTTTTTTCTGTGCATGACAAATGAGGGACTATTATACTTCAAATCGTCAATTATTTTGATTTTTCTGATTGTTATCTATTGAGCATGAGTGACTTGAAAGTTTGCGCCAAATGATCCACTTGCCCCACCAGGGTGGGGTAAGTGGATCATCTATAAAAAAAAAACTCTATTCTCAAAACAAATGTGATGTTATCATGTATAGTATGAATAATATTACTGTCATTCTTGTATAAGTGCTATGTTATATATTTTAATAGCTTTAAAATAAAAAAAAAATATTTATTTTATCAAAATATTATGAAAAATATTTGTACATTATTTTACACTTATTCGAACAAAAACAAACACTGTAACTAGAAAATTTTGGAGAAAATTCATCTATTTTATACACCTGAGTTATACAAAAGAATTGAGGATTATTCCTAACAATGTTTTCGAAAGACACTCGTAGTTTAAAAATATTAATTACATTTACTTTTGTTTAACATACTGAAGTCTTTTTATTCTATTTATGGAAATATTTATATCATCTATCTAGAACAATCGATATGGTTAAAGAACGTACGATAATATGTTTTCAGGTGGAGAATTTGTATGTTTTGCTCTTTTGCATTTCAGCTTAGAAAAACCAAGAAAAATTTTGTTTGAATTTTTCAATTTTCATTTTTTTTGTACTAGAAAGACTGTACAACACTTTTAGGTGGATTATTTGAAATTTTCTCAGGTCAATTTGGCAAATTCAAGCTAGGAATGAAAAATGTAAAAGGAAAACAACACTTGATGACACTAAAGCTTATTCAAATCCACGTAAGTGTCTGCCAATATTTGATAACAATAGTTGATCCACTTACCCCATCCCATTAAAAAGTGCGGGTAAGTGTACCATGACCAATATATCTGTATTAATTTACAAAAATGACATTTTTCCATTGTGATTCATACAATTAGAACTGAAATGTTCACCATGTGTTAAAAAAAGACTAATAATATTCGATTTTAGGCAGAGATACAATGGATTTTTTATCGACAGAAAACAACTTTAAAATGAATTAATTTTTGCAGTCAACAAGTTTGCTTGTGTAAGTGCACGTGTAGTATCAGTTTTGCAGTAGTATCAGTGTGTACGTGAGAATATAACCTTAAATGAAGCAAAGGTGTGAAAACATTCGGAATATTAAACTATTTATTCTTATTACGGACGAATGATCCACTTACCCCACTGCTACACTTCCCCCACGGTACCTTAATATTAATTTGGATGGGGAAAATCCAAGTAAATCATTTATTCCATTTTCGATCTCTTCAGGTGACTTATAGTCACTTGAGAGACCTTTCAAGACGATTTTGAACAAATATTCAGTTTAGTCTTGGTTTGTGCTTCTTCTCTTCAAGATGTTTCATCAGAAGTTCGCAATATTCAAGGGTTTCCGGCAATACGCGACAGTCTCCTTCATTTGCGATTTGGAAGGAAGCCTTGAATTCCACTAATGGAGTTAAAGTTCTTCTGCATAAATCCTCCTCATTCGGGACAACTGACCACAATTGACAGCAATCTTCGTTTCGTCACTTGAATCAAAGATCCTTGGCTAGGGGCTGCCTGATTTGATGCTCTGAAAATTTGTCCAAAGTATCGAACTGATTGCTCAAGCAATTATCAACATTAATCATTTCACCCTTGGAAATAAGCGCGCATTCCTGAGAAACGTCCTTTCTTACATTTTTGTCATGTTTAGTGAGAGTTTTTAAACCCGCTGTTTTGTGAATTCAAAGATTCCCTTTCCTTTTGTTTGTAGTTGCAACCATATTTAGTGAATAAACGAAAGAAGAAGAGACCTTCTAAGAGGTTTTTCCTCAGACGGTGCCCAAGAAGGATTATCACCGCTAGCTTTCACTAACAAATCGAAGGCACGGATCCAAACAAGGGTCGTTAGGGATCAATAGTAAAAAAATAGTTATGTTTTTTTGAGAAGCACTGCTCTATTGCTTTGAGTAGTTTTTTAAAACTTCCAAGAGCCGAGAGAACTTGTGTACGCAGGTACAGCACGAAGGTTCGATGCGTATTGAAAAAGAGGTTAAGGTGAAACATCTCGGAATGCAAAGATGGCCGGCACAATGGCCGACTTCTCCACCTACTCACGTTTTCAAAGGCACAAAACTGGAGGAATAGTTGACAAATGTTCCTGATCTTCTTATTTTAAGCTTTCTGTTAGTGCACAAAGCCAAAATAAAAAGTGCACTGTTGTGGAATGCTTTCTTCGCGAGATTTGTGCCTTTGAAGTTTTAGTGCAATCTTAGAAGTTGATTCCAAACTGTTTCACCTTAACATTGATCTATTTTCAGGAGTTCTTACGAGTGTTTCTCACAGTATTCAGAGGCATTCACGAATAGTCAAGTGCAATAAGGGGCGGTCCATTAATTACATGAGACAATTTTCGAGATTTTTCAAACCCCCTCCCATGGTAAGATTTTTTGTACGAAAATTAAAAATAAATTGTATGGCGCGTAAGAAATCTCAGACCCCCCCCCTCCCCCCATAAACCCTTACGTAATTAATGGACAGCGCCTAAAGCGGAAAGGTGGCTTACTAGTTTTTTTTTACCCTTATAGCTTACACTAACAATTTATATTGGCAAAGAAATCCCAAAACAACCCCACCAATCACCGATAATTGGTTCGAATCAGGTTTCAATCGTTGGCAGATTAGTTCATCAAACCACACGACATCATTCAATTGTCTTCATCGTCGTCGTCTTCGCCCGCATCAAATCTTTACACCACATTGCAAGCACATTTTCTTCTGGAAGCACTACTGGGATTGACTAATGCTGATTATTGCGGTACAAACCCCGAAGATGACGATGATGATCCTTCAACTAGGAGGGGTCCATCCCATCTATCTTGAACCGAACCCCATTGGAGCAGTTCAACAAGCTTGTCAAGACCATCGCTGTCGTCGTCGTATAGTTGTTGCTGTTGCGTCTGTTGCTTGTGGATATGTTGACTACTGTCTCCACGGTGCGCGTCTGACCGTTTTTATCAGAAAAAAAAACTCCATAACTTACTGTGCTTATCAGTCGATGTCTACCGATAAACCGCATGTCTGAGCAAAATTTAATAAAAATTATTGCGTCTTGTTTTGAAGTTACGCCCTTTTGGTGATATTAGTCCATAAACTGTGAGGGAAACACTTTACACTTTTTTTTCTGATAATAACGGTCGGTCTAAGGATCACCGTGGATCTCTTCTCCAGCGAGTAACCGTTTGATCCAATTTCTTACCGAGTTTTTCTTCTTTTTTCCTTCCTCCCTTCCACACAGGAGCGACACCGAAAGCGCTGAAGTGAAACAGCCAATTACGAAGACCCAGCGGCTCAAGATCCTGTTCGGAAGGAAGCGGGCCGAGATGATGGGCGACTCGGCGACAGGTGGGGAAGAAATCGTCGATAATGAGCTCATCGTCGGGCAGTCTGCCGTCGAGACTGGAGCAGCAGTTGCGGAGGATGTTGCTGCCGCGGAGGATTACGCCACGGTGGATCCCGGTGCCCCCAAACGGCAGCCACCTACTGCTACCAAGGTTTGTTATACTCGACGTCGTACGGCCAATTATGACGGTTTCTTTCCTAGGGATGTTTTCTGAGGATTTTTCTTGATGGTGTTTGCATTTTGCGTTGTGTTCTTCTTATGCGTTTATCTATTTTCATTATGAATGAATAATATTGACTTCGCAACAAATTAGTCAAACCAATTTTTGTTGATGCAATCGTTTGACCGCCTGTCGAAGTTCGTTGCAACAACACTACATTTTTCCGCATGTTTGGAATGATCTTGGCAAGTCAAACGGATATGTGATCGTTATTTCTGTTATTCTGTTATGTTATTTCGCTGTTATTATTCTGTTTTTTCGCTTTCTGTGGAAAATATATCTACGATTTTTGGGCTATAATCGTAGTAAGGAAGAGCAGAACTTTTAAAATTCAAGTATCGGAATTGATATTTGATGAAGAATCCCAGTTATAATTCGCAAGAAGTATTCTGCCCATACTCAATCAATCAATCCCATCTGCATTTTCGTCAAAATTGAGTTGAGTTCAGTTTTCAACATATCTTCCAATGCTCTTTCAGCTGCCCCAATGAGATAGGGTTAACAGTTATAATACGCCCCCCCTAAGGAAAATATGCTCTATCACAGTGGCAAATGCATTACTTCTCTAGTTTTTGGTGTCAAAGTCAGTGCTGCAAAAGTTCGCATCACGAAGCAGCTCACGAGTGTATACCAACGCATAACAAACATCACAGACTCGGGATCTGGCTAGGTGTGAGTAAGCCCGCACCCGTCTGCTCGGGAGAACATGTCAAAAGAAGTAGCAACAAGCTCGCGAGCATTTACTCGCGAGTAACCGAGCAAGGTGTGATTTATTATGGTTTTGACAGACAAATTAATTGTATAACCATCATATCGAAAGTAAACTACTCGTTTGTAGTTAAAAGCCCTTGAAAACCATAAATCTCGGAGGGTAAGCAGCTTTTTTCCCAAAAGCACAATATGACTCTGAGCAGCTCCGAACACGTTCGCGAATCACTTTTAGCTTCAGTTACTCGGGAGTCGACAGATGCAAGTAATCCAGCGCTCTGACGCTCGGGAGCGTTTGGTTTTGTTTTTGTTCCAGTTCAGATGAAGCGTTCGCCACTTTCCATCACTGGTCAAAGTGTTATTTACTTAGTTGGTCATGCTCTGCATGCAATTTTCTCTTGTTAGCTTCTAAAAAGAGTACAAGACGATTTATGTAAACAGTCCAAATCTTAACGTTTCAAAACAAACCGCGCAATATGCCCCTCCCGTGGAAAAAGTTTCACAGCGTTGTAGAAATGTTTCCAAGGAGAATTCCACCACTTGTTAAGCTTAAAAGGGTCCATTGACAGTGTTCTTCCGGTAATTTTTTTGTAATAAGTACAATAGTAAAGAATGGGCTTCATTTACAACAAAGCTTGCCTATCGGACCCAAAATTTTACGCCAAAAAGCTGATTTTCGATATTTTTGGTATTTCTATTGATTTTTTATACAGTTAACTCTCCCTTACTCGATATTCCGTATCTCGATATCGAGTTAGAGAACCATAGTAAAAGTTGGTTTTCATGGCTAACTCGATGGTGTTCTGTAACTCGATACCTCCCTAACTCGATGATCCCTTCAATATCGAGTAAGGGAGAGATGACTGTACTTTCCAAAGATCTTATATGCGCAACATCATTTTTTTCGTGGATATTCAATATATGTAATCATATTTACGTGTTAAAGAAGCATCCATGCCTTGGAAATGAAATGGGGCGTATTGCCCGGTTGGGGCGCATTATACCAATTTACCCTAATAAGATTTGTTCCGAAAATATGGGAAAAAGAGCAAGTCAAATTGTCCCATAATGAAAAGTAATCGCATGTCAGCCCACTACAGATTTCCGCACCGCGTAACACAAGAATGAACCGTGATTTGATCATTTTTATATTTTTCTCAGAAAGATATCGTAGTGAAGAGCAAATTGTGATAGTTTCATTAAGATTTGAGCATGTTCCAATTCTTTGGAATTTTTTGAATATTCGTATGGAAAACTAGTTTGGAAACTTCACACCCCATTTTCTCAATGCCTACTAGATGGGACTGACTAGCGATTCACGGCAGTTTATTATATGGGATATCTTATAATAGAAACAGGCAAAACTTTAAAATTATTAGGGATCTCTGTCGGAAATTATTCTGAACAGCCATCGATATGGGAATGGCTATGGACATTTTTTCCAAATGTTCTATCCAGAATCTTTCTGCCAATTCTAAGAATTATTTTAATTTGTAGTTTTTCAACAGATCCATACTAGATATTCTCCCAGAAATCACTTGAATTCTACCAGGATTTTATCAATTATTCCTTTAGAAATTTATCCACAGATTCATACAGAAATTTATTCGAAGAAAATCCTTCAGGTTTAGCCTCATGAACTCTTTCAGGCATTTCCCAAGAAAATCTTTCAACAGTTCCTTTACAAATTACTCAGGATTTACTCCACTGATTGCTTCAAAGATCAGAGATTTCTGCAAATATACTTTCAGAAATTCCTCTAAAAGTCAGATTCGAGGATTCCATTAAGAATTACTCCAGGATTCTTTTCCAACGATTTCACAAGGAATTCCTCCAGAAATTCTTAAAGAGATTGCTCAAGGAATCCCTCCCAAGAAATAAGTACAGAGATTCTATCGAAAATTCCTCCAGAAATTCCTAACTGGAATTTCTACTATCAAAATGCTTCAGGAATTCTTACACTTTGCTCTAGAAATTCTTAGAAATTATTGAATTATTACAAAAATACCTGAAGAGATGTATTCCAAGAACGTTTATAGTGACTCTATTCAGAATTCTATTCTATTCTATTCTATTCTACTCTATTCTATTCTATTCTATTCTATTCTATTCTATTCTATTCTATTCTATTCTATTCTGAGCGCTTGCACAGGCAATGTTGAAAAACTTCTTGAAATTACGGAATTTCTTCCAGCATTTTCTTGTCAGCATTAATATTTGTAGCAAATCGGTAATATGATACAAAAATTAAAATGGCCAGGCCCACTATGCAGACTTGGTATTGAAGATAGTTCAAAGGCGAATAGATTATTCACTCATGAATTCCTATTCCTGGGATAGCTTTAAGGTATTTCTTCCTTCAGCCCTAGCTCTAGAGCCTTGGCTTATGCGCCATTATTCGCTCTCTGAAACAAAAGAAAATATTCTCGTTCTCATTATGAAACAAACCAATGTATGGAAATCACACAAGAATAAATGACCAAAAATGAAAATTGAGGCTAAGAAAGTAGCAAAATTTATGTTTTCTCGGAAAAAGTGCCGCTATGTATCCACGGTGAAATCCAAATTTCACACAAATTTGCCATGAATGTAGAGTTGACTCGTTCATAGCAAACATTTTCAAAATAATCAAATTGAATTCTCTCACCAAATTGATGTACAAAGTCTTCTTTCTCCAATCGTTAGTCCAAACACTTCTCCATGATTAAAATAGGATACCTGCTTGAAGTCTTGTTAATCAGGATCGTCTGCTTGCAAATTCAGCGATTTTCCGGGTCAGCTTTTTTCCACTTCATCATAATTCTCCAGCTCTTCAATTCATGAACGATCTTCAACCAACAGTAAAGTTAAATATTTTTTCCAAATATCATATTTTCTCTTCACTTTCACTAATGTGACCTTGCACAAAAATCAGGTATTTTCGAAAATTGTAGAAATTTGAAATATGCATGATAAGCCTCTAACGTAATGAAATTCACCTTTTTGTTCGCAACAAAATTACAGTCACATTTTTTTAATGTCCGTCCACGCTCACAGTTATTCTATTCAGAATTTCTCCAAAAATTTATCAAGGAATTCCTTCAAGCATTCGTCAAGAAATACTGAAAAAAGGAACATCCTCCACGAGATTCCACAAGGAATTCCACAAGAAAGTCCGCTTGCAATTTTTCCTTCGAAGATTCTTCTAGGAAATCTTCAACAAATTCATTTTTAATTTTTTCCACTTTTTCCTCCAAAGATTTATGATGGTTTTTCTGAAAAGACCCCAAAAGGCATTGCTCCTAGGATTTTTTCAGGAGCTTCTTAAAAAATCTACCAGAAATTCCTCCGAGGATCCTACAGGAATGTATCCATCAAATCTCTCAGGAACATATTTAGGAATTTTCACAGGAGATTATCGATGAATTTCTTCAGCGATTTATATGGTGATTTCTCCAAGGAGTGATACGCAGAGATTCAACCTAGAGGCATCTAGAGAAATGCTTCGATTAATCCTCTGAGAAAATATCGGTGAAATCCCTGCAGGAATATCTTTTGTCATTTTGTAGAAGCTTACCTAGGGAAAGCTTAGGGTAGAGTAAGGAAGGTTTTCTGGTTGAATCCTTCGTGAAATTCCTGGTAGATTCTCTCGCGGAAATATTGGTGGTTTTTCTGAAACCAAATTCTTATTGACAACTATGAATATTCTTTGTTAATTCCCTGAAGGAATTTCTGATAACCCTGAAGGAACTCTTGATAAACTTCAGGTAAAATTTCGGAAGGAGGACCTCCTGATAAAATCCTTAGACGAACTCTAGTGGAAACCCTGAAGGTACGATGAATTCCCTGAAAAAGCTCCTGATGTAATTCTCAGAAGAACTCCTGATGTAAACCACAGAAGAACTTCTGATGTAATCTCTAGAAAAGATCCAGGTGGAACTCCTGAATCTCTATAGGATTTTTTCATGAAATCCCTAGAGGAATTCCTGATCAGATCACTTTCTAAAAGAAATGCCGATGCAGTTCCTTAAGGAATTACTGATATAATTTCTGGAGGAATTCCAGGTGGAATCTCTGAACGAACTTCTGATGGAATCTCTAGAGAAACTCCTGATGAAATCCCAAGAAGATGTCAAGAGGGCCCAGATAGCCGTAGTGGTAAACTTGCAGCTATTCAGCAAGACCAAGCTGAGGGTCGTGGGTTCGAATCCCACCGGTCGAGGATCTTTTCGGATTGGAAATTTTCTCGACTTCCCAGGGCATAAAGTATCATCGTACCTGCCACACGATATACGCATGCAAAAATGGTCATTGGCTTAGTAAGCTTTCAGTTAATAACTGTGGAAGTGCTCATAAGAACACTGAGCTGAGAAGCAGGCTCTGTCCCAGTGGGAACGTAACGCCAGAAAGAAGAAGAAGATGTCCAGAGAAGATTCCTGTTGGAACTCTTGGTGGAATCCCTGGAAGAATTTCTGATAATATTCCTGATGGAGCTCCTGATAGAATCCATTTAAGAATCCCTGCTTTAATCTATGGAGGAACTTCTGATATAATGTCTGGAGAATTCTTGGTTTAATCTCTGAAGAAACTCTTGATGAAATTTCTGGAGGAAATACTGATGGAATCCCTAGAGAGTACTTCTAAACGAATCCCTAGAGAATATCTGAAGGAACTCCTAAACAACAACTTCTGATGAAATCCCTAGATGAATTCTTGATTAAATCCATAGATAAACTTCCAGTGAAATCCCTTAAAGGTTTTTAAATCCTTAAAGGTATCCCTGAAGGAATCCCCAACGAATTTCTGAAGGAACTCTTGATAGAATCCTAAGCGGAATTCCCGATAGAACCTCCCGTGGATGAACTAGGTAGAATCCCTTTTGAAACTTCTGATGGAATTGCTAAAGGAACTCCTGATAGAATTCACATAGGTGTTCCAGGTGAAACCCCTGAGAAAATTTTTGATGGAATCCTTACAAAAACTTCTTATAAAATCCCAATAAGAACTTCCAATGAAATCCCTGAAAGGACTCCCGTTGGAAACCCTGAAGAAACTTCTGATGGAATCCCTCGTGGAATTAATAATAGAATCTTTAGAAGTACTCCTGATGGAATACCTGGACTCGTGAATTAATCACTTAAATAACTCCTTATCCCTATAGGAACTCCTGGGGAAACTTTTGATTGAGTTCCTGGTGGAATCTCTGAAATAATTCCTAATGTAATCCTTACAAGAGCTTTTAAATTTCTCCTGATATAATCTCTGGAAAACCTTTTTAAAGGAATCCTTCTCTAGGGATTCCTCCTGATGGAATCCCCTGAGGAACGCCTGATGTAATTTCTTCAGGAATACCTGATCAAATCCAAGAAAGATGTTCGAAGAAGACTTCTGATAGAATTCCTGAAGGAACCCTTCCTCCTTCTTTGTCGGGTGTTGAATCACTGCGTCCAATTATCTTGAACTATTGTGATATACCCTTTTACTGTATGTATAGTACATACATCATCCAGTGACATGTATGTCACTAAATGATCTATGTACTTCTGAGCTCATGAACACCTTATTATTGAGAAATAATGGTCCTAAGCTGCAGTGTGAGGATTCCCCCAGTCTGGTGCAATTAGCTTAATAAAGCCTATAACATTGCTGGGGGTTGCGATCCTTATATCGGCAGGCTCTAAGAAGGGCTTACCAAATATCCTGGACCTACAATGGATTTGTGCACTGCAATAGCAGATGAGGTGTTCTGATGTTTCTCGCTCATCGTCACAGAAGCGACAGTTGGAGTTTTGAACAACACCGATCTTTTGTAAATGGTATCTGCTGGGGCAGTGTCCTGTTACTAGACCAGTGTATAAACTGAGATCCCTTTTGCTGAGACCTAATAGTTGTTGGGTTTTCTTTGGGTTTATATTTACAAGCCTTTTTGACTGACTCGTATTAGGAGATGCATCCCAGTTTGATGAGGTCTGGCTAACCAGCCAGTTGTTCAGTTCCATTTTTAAGAAACTGTCTGATATTCCGAAGAATGGCTCGGGGCCAGTGAACCTATTAGCAGATCCGTTTCTGGCCAGCTCATCAGCAATTTCGTTTCCCTCTAGACCCGCATGCCCTGGGATCCAATATAAGTTAACTCGATTGCAGAGAGCTAGTTTTTTTCAAAGCTAGAATGCATTCCCACACTAGTTTTGAGTTACACGTGTAAGTGTTAAGCGCCTGAAGAGCCGCTTGGCTGTCGGAGAGAATACATATACTTGCGTGTCTGTATTTCCTCTTCAGGCATAGTAACGCACATTCTAAGATAGCATATATTTCTGCCTGAAATACTGTAGACCACTGTCCTAAGTGAATTGAGGTTTTTGTTCGGGGTCCGTAGACTCCAGAACCTGCCAGATTATTCATTTTGGAACCATCTGTGTAGAATTTAATAGACCCTGGAGGGATGTTGGGTCCACCTTCTTCCCATTCTTGACGAGAAGACATGATCACCTTATAGGGTATGTCATAGTTGACTACCATTTCCATCCTGTCACTACACTTTTCTACAATTGGATTTATAGAAAATTCATTTAATATACTGAGGTGACCCGTAAGATCACCTGATAGTAGGGTTTTTGTTCGTTTCAGCCTCAACGCACTTTTCTCAGCGTCCAGCTTTATGAATTGATCCAGCCGGGGCAGATTAAGCATCGCGTCTAAGGCAGAGGTGGGTGTACTGCGTGCTGCACCAGTAATTGCTATACAGGCAATACGTTGGATTTTATTTAACTTTGCCCTTGCCGTAGCCTCTTTTGTTTTAGGCCACCAGATAAGAGAAGCATAAATTATTCTAGGACGAACAATGGTTTTATAGATCCACATAATCATACTTGGTTTCAGGCCCCATTTCTTACCAAGTGCTCTGGAGCATACCCAGAGTGAATTGAGGCCTTTTTGCACCACTGTTTGAAGATGTGAATTCCAATTTAGCTTGGAGTCAAGTATGACACCAAGATATTTGGCTTCCTTTGAGCAAGTCAATTGTGTTTCGTTTAGGAGAAGGGTTCTCAATTGTACCTTCCTACGTTTTGTGAAAGGTACAATGGTGGTTTTGGAAGGATTTATTCCTAGTTGCTCTCGTTGACACCAGGAAAAGGTATGATCAAGAGCTTGCTGCATCCTTTCGAATATAACGTCTTCAAATTTGCCTCGTACAATAATGACCACGTCATCTGCATATCCTACCACTTCGAAGCCTCTCCTTTCTAAGCTATCTAGAAGCTCGTCCACCACCAGTGACCAAAGCAACGGTGAAAGTACCCCACCTTGTGGGCACCCCCTTGTAACCTTTACAGTGACGCACGAACCACTTAGCTCAGAGGAGATCTGTCGATTGGCTAGCATAGCATGTACCCAGGTAGCAATGCATGGGTCGAAATTCCTCCTCAACATTGCCGATCCTATAGACGAATAAGAAGCATTATCGAATGCACCCTCAATGTCAAGAAATGCTACAAAAGCGATTTCTTTAGCTTGTAGAGTTTTTTCGATCTTATTGACTAACGAATGTAGTGCTGAGATCGTGGATTTGCCACTCTGATACGCAAATTGGTGCTGTGAAAGAGGCATTGCTTTCATAAATTTAGAATTTATGTATTCGCACAATACCTTTTCCATGATTTTAAGCATCACGGATGACAAACTGATCGGCCTAAATGCTTTGGGATTTGTTTTGTCTTTTTTACCTGTTTTAGGAATGAAGACAACTCGAACTTGACGCCAGTCATCTGGAATATGCCCTAAAATCAAGCTCGCCCTAAAAATCTCTACCATGTGTGGGATTAGCGTTTTCTCCGCTTTTTGGATTAACGCTGGAAAGATCCCATCCATGCCAGCAGATTTGAATGGCTCAAAAGATCTCACAGCCCTTTCAACTCTGGCACAAGTAAAGGCTTCTTTGGCAACCTTAATTGCGTCTCTTTTTGTCCCAGAAACCAAAGATATGGTCTCTTGTGGAACTGAAACAGCAATTTCAGTACCTTCGTCACTTATTCTTGATTGAGGAATTGAGTCAGGGAAGTGAATTCTTAACATTTCACTCACTGTATCGCTTGGCTCTACAGTGAATGAACCGTCGACTCTACGAATACTACCCAGACCATTGGAGTGTTCTTTTGAGAGTGTTTTTTGAAGCCTGGCTACCACGGGGGTCATCTCTATGTTCTCGCACATACTAACCCATGATTTCCGTTTTGAGCGCCTTAGCTCCTTATTATAGTCTGTTAGAGCTTTTTTGTATAGGCTCCAATCGGAAGTACGCTTAGCGCGGTTAAATTCTCTACGCGCTGTTTTTCTGAGCTTATCTAGAGTTTTGTTCCACCATGGAACATCTCTACTCGAACTAGTTGTTCTAGTCGGACAACTCTCTTGAAAAGCATTAAGAATTTTGTTTTTAATGCAGGTGGACGCCGATTCCAACTGCATTATGGATTTAATATTATTTTCAATTATGTATGATTCAGATTGGAGAATTGCTGAATAGGTTTCCCAATCAGTTTTCTTAGGATCTTTAAACGTTCTTTCTATCGTTAGACCCCCTTCCCAGTCGAATATTATGTGTTTATGGTCTGACATTGATGTTTCATCAGAAACATGCCAATTTTTTATTTTGTCAGAAATAGATGGACTACATAAAGTCAAATCCAACACTTCCTGTCGAATGGAGTTTGAAAATGTAGGCTTGTCGCCAACATTGCATATATTGATGTTTTTGGAGGAAAGAAACTGTAAAAGATACTCACCTCTGGTGTTGATATCTGTACTTCCCCATACGGTGTGATGCGCGTTCGCGTCGCAACCAATGACGAACGGGATGTTGTGGATACGGCTGTAATGGACAATCGCAGCTATCTCTGGTGGAGGAATATTCTCCGCATCGCCAGGAAAATACGCTGAAACCATGAGGATCTCAGATTTTCCCCTAGCGGTGGGCACCTCCATCCTGACTGCCACGATGTCCTTTTTAATGAATTCTGTAATAGGAAAGCATTTAGTGTTATTGCGTATTAAGATAGCCGCTCTTGGAGATAGCTGGCTATCATCATATACCAACTTACATGAGTTTAGTTGAATACCTAGTATCCTGGTTTTATTGACCCACGGCTCCTGAATAAGCGCCACCGTCAATTTTTCTTTTGTGAATCTCCGACAGAGTACATCTGTTGCACTCTGTGCGTGGTGGAGATTCACTTGAACTGCCTTAAGCGCCATATTTAGGAGTTCCGCTTTTATCCAGGCGAGCATCGCCCTTCTTTGGATGTTGCGGATCATCACGGTTTTGTTTCGGGTTAGGTTTCAGAACTTTGTTTTTCCCACCCATCACATCCAGGCCTGCGAATTTCGCCCCTGTGGTCAAGACTTCACTCATTTCTTTTCCACTGCTCGTTTTAGATATCTTTGGGTTGGTACCACTTGAGCAGGGAATTGAAGCTGAGCTCGGAACTTTTCCTTTAGGAGCGGACACGCTAGCCTTCATGGTGGTCTTTGGGCGAGAAATTGCGTTCCTTTTACCACTGTTTGAATCAGGGGCTTCCTCAGAATTTTCTTGGGCCAGCTCCTTATTCGGCTTGTGGTTGGAAACGGAGGGTGTCCTCTTAATTTTCCTCAACTGGATTTCTCCAAATCGGTAGTTGAGGATGAACTTGGATTTCGACAGCATGTCCATTGACGATCCATCTACCGTAAAGATCCATTCGACATGGATGTCATTGAGGATGGACCTTTTCACGATACGCCAATTCGTTGTTTTCAACCCGTTCTGGCTCTCTATGAGAGCCTTAATGCGTTCGTCCGCGAAGGTTGAGCTTTGAGGGAAGAATGCTCGAAGAAGCTCTTGGCGGGGAATGTCTTCCTCGTTCAGTGCAACCAACTCAGCACCTTCCCAGGTATTTACTGAAGGTGTTATTTCTTTCACCCACTCAGCTGTCTCTTGATCCTTGCAAATTAGAACCATGTAGCCAGATTTGTAGACAAGGTTACAGAATTTGGGTTTCAGTGGCTCATCACGCTGTTGTTCCACTTTAAGCAACAGAGCATCCTGTAGAACGTCTAGTTGAGCCGTCGTGAGCTGGGCGGTTGGAAAGTCTTTGGGTATTATCCCGACCTTCACACGCTTGGTCATATCGCTGTAGCTCTGACCAGTGGCTTGTCGTTTGGACCCACCATTTTGTGGCACTGAGCTTGAGGATTTTTCAGCGCGCTCTCGGGGATCTAACTGATGTTTCATCTTCTTCGGCTTTGAATCCTCTTCAACCGTAGCAGATTTATCAAGGTCGTTTCTCGTTCGCTTAGAAGAAGCAAGCACAGTACCCTCATTTGCCAGGATTTTGGATAAAGCCTCGTTTCGGCTTAGTCCGCTTTCCCGGAGAGCTTTGAGCTGCTTCCTTTGTGAGCGCGTTAGGTTTTTTCTGGGAGTTACATTGCCTTCAGCTTCCTCACCATCCATAGGATCGTCCATTTTGGGTCCTTTTTTGGATGGTACAGGTTTAGGGGTGTTGATAACGACCTTGATTCCATCATCCTTGTCGTCGTCCGTGTTCACCGATTCAATCGACGAGGGGATACCAGGATCTTCTGAATGTCCCGCGCTGGACTTGCCCGGTGCGTTGGGTTTCTGGGACGGAGTAGATTCCATCTCCTCTTGTGAACTGCACAGTAGCTGGTCTTCTGTAAGCCCAAGCTGGCTTAGTGAGTTCTCCACTTCCATCTTTTCCGACTGTGTGAGGCAGTCGTCACCTTTGTTTGGTTTGCTAACACTGGTATTCATTTTGTTGGTCCCACGAGTCGCTAGGGAAATAAAGGTCAACTGCATCATTACCCTGCCATAATGCAGCAAGAGCTGCATACTGAAGAGTTCGCCCTGGTGCTCTTCAGGCTCCGTGTGTGATTGAGCATTTATGAAACCCCCTCAACCATTCTTCCATCGGCACGGGTCGCATCACACCTTGGCGTTGGGGTTCATTGTGGGGGGCCGAGATTCGTACGTCTACGATTTCGAGACTAAACGGATTTCGGTCCCCGACTGTATCCATTTTCTTTACATGATGGCCATGGATAACAACCATCACAACCATCCACACTTTATCCGGGCTTTGGACCGGTAGCTCTGGTTCTCAATAGTTTCATGTTCATACGGACAAGTTACTACAGGGATCCGTCATAGCGTCAGCGGTGTTAAGGAACCCTTGATATAATCTCTGGCGAATTCTGGGTCGAATCACCGAAGAAACTTCTGATGGAATCCCTAGAGGAACTCCTAATAGAATCCTCTGGCTGAACTCCATGTGGAATCCCTAGAGAAATTCTGATGGAATTGCTAGAGGAGTGGCAGGTAAAATTCCTGAAGAAACTCCTGTTGGAATCCCTGGAGGAATTTCAGATGGAAACCCTGAAGGAACTTCTTTATGGAGTACTTACAAAAACATCTGATGTAATCCCTAGCAGAACGTCCAAGGAAACTCCTAAAGGAACCTGAAATAACTCCCGATGGAATCCCTCGTAGATTCCATGATAGAATCTTTAGAAGTATTCCTGATAGAATTCCTGGACTCGTGATTGAATCACTCTTGATCGATAGAGGAACTACTGATGGAATCCCTGGAGGAACTTTTGATTGAGTTTCTGGTGGAATCTCTGAAAAAATTCTTGTTGGAATCCTTACAACAACTTCTTGAACTGCTTGATGGAATCCCTCTACTGTTAAAGGAGTCGCTTGAGGATTCCTGATGTAATCCCTGCAGAATGAAATCCCAGGAAGACGTCCAGATAAGATTCCTGTTGGAACTCCTGATGGAATCCCTGGAGGAATTCCTGATAAAATTCATGATGGAACTCCTGATAGAACCTCTGGAGGAACTTTTGATACAATCTCTTCTTGGTGGAATCTCTGAAGAAACTCTTGATGGAATCCCTGGAGGAATTACTGATGAAATCCCCAGAAGAAATACTGATTGAATCCTTAAAGATACTCCTAAAGGAATCTCTAGATTATCTTTGTAGGAACTTCTGATGGAATCCCCAGAGGGACTTCTGATATAATTTCCTGGAAGAACTCCTGGTGGAATCCCTGGAGAAACTTCTGATGGAATTGCTAAAGGAACTCCTGATGCAGTTCCTAGAGGTGTTCCAGGTGAAATCTCTGATGAATTTCTTGATGGATTCCATACAAAAACATCTGATGAAATCCCTAGATGATTTCTTGATAAAATCCTTGGAGGAATTTACAATGAAATCCCTTAAAGGACTCCCGATGGAAACTCTGAAGGAACTCCTAATGGAATCCTCCGTGGATTTAATGATAGAATCTTTATAAAAAGAGTACTCCTGATGGAATTCCTGGATTCGAGATTAAATCGCTCAAAAAATTTTTGATCCCTATAACAACTACTGATAAAATCCTTGGATAAATTTTTTATTGACTTCCAGGTAGAATCTCAGAAAAAATTACTGGAGGAATCCTTACAAGAACTTATGGAACTTCTCCTAATGGAATTCCTGGAAGAACTTTTAAAAGAATCCCTAAAGGAACTCCTCATGGAATCCTGATGGAGGAAATCCTGAAAAAATCATGATGAGATTCCTGATAAAATCCCTGGAGGAACTTCTAATGTATTCTCTGGAGGAACTTCTAATATAATCTCTGAATAATTCTTGGTGGAATCTTTGAAGAAACTCTAATAGTTTTTGCTGGTTAGTAGTTAAAATAACAAAAAATATAACACAATTTACTCTACACCAAACAAAATTGAAACGAAATGTTTTATGATTTGAACAAAAATATAACTCATTTTGTTAATTTTCATAACTGGATTATAACAACATTTCTTACTTTCTTCACATGAATAAAAAGCACATATATAAGCAATCGCTCAAAAAAAAAGTGCTTAAAAAAATCGAACAACATTTGTCATTTGTAACAAATCTTCATATAATTGTGCAACAATTTAGTTGTAATACACTGGTCGGGTGAACTTCTTGTGATTCTAATTTAGAATGTCTCATTCCTCATATTTCAGGCACTTGAGTACGAATTCCGGACAGCTCATGAAGATCATAAATAGAAAAGTCAAATCACCAATTGAAGCTTGAGCTTTCTTGTTTATTTTTTGGTTTTGAGCTTGAGCTTGGGCTGGAGCTTGATTGGCCGCCCGTGGATGCTACTCCAGTATCGCCAGATCAGCTGCACTTTCACAAGGAACCAACCAGATGACTGCTTTGGACTAACATACACCTTCAGTGTATAAGTGCTGCTAATCTTCTATTTTTTTTGGTAACACTGGCGCCTGCCACGTTAGAATGCAGACCAATGAGGGGCCGGGGAATGAAATGACCATGCATTAAACTGGCACCCACAGTAGACCGTATATACCCCTACATCTACGCCAGTTCATGCGGGAAAGTATAGAGGTGGTAATATTATGGCAGAGAGGCTTGCTATGTTCGTTAGCAGGCTGCCTATCTATCAGGCGTAAGGAACGGCGTGCCATGATTATGGAATAATGGAAGCGTAGGGAAACGGTTTTATTGTCTGTCTCGGGATCTAGCAAATGCTATGAACGAATAAGATCAACCGTGATAGATTAAAAGTGGAAGATTCAAATCAGCAATTCAAAACGATTTTTTAAAGTGTTAAGTTTATCACCAGAGTATGCGATAATCAAAAGTTTTTTATTCTGACTCATAGAGAACAAACCCTTTGATCTTGTTTGCTTAATTACATTAACTAGGTTAGTAAAAAATCATGGAATGTAATCAAGCATAATATAAAATAGAATAAAATGTTTGCATTTTCTATAGACCATACTGCATGCATGAAGTATTTTATGTCCAATGTCTAATGTCTTTATTTCTAACCAAACGTCTAGTTTTCTTTAACTTAGTAACACAACTCTCGACAAAGTGCCAAAAACAAGCCCCAATCAATACAAACTTTCCGTCTTTCCCACAATTTTCAACAGGCCGATGAACCAGCAACTCTCGTTTACGCCGAACTACAGTTGAAACCTCCCGCAGAGCACAGCTACGTCTCGAAACCGGCCGAATCGACCGAATATGCAGAGATCCTCTACGTGCAGAATAGCGAAGGCAAAACCGGACCGGTAGTGGTCAGCGAAGAATCCGGAGAACGACCCGGTGCTCCACCGGCAGCGAGCTCCTCAACCAAAACGGAACCATCGTTCGGAGAAAAGAAGTAAACGACCCTCCCCATGAGGTTTTCCGTCCCCATTCATGCACAACAAGGAAGGATGTTGAATCCTCAATCAAACTAATTTTCTCCCGCATCGTCATCATCATCTTCTCCTCGTCATCGGCCATTATTGTCGTCCGTCAGTGAACGGAAAGGAATCATGGAATTGTGTCCGTCCCAGCGTGCGCTTGTTTATATTTTTAGATATCTTGAGCCGTGAATAAATATCTTCCGACTGCTACCAGCTCCACTGAAAGGAATCTCCTCGATGCACGGCAGCTGAGAAAAAATCTTTGACGCTCTTGACATAGACAGCCAGAATCTGTGCGAAAGTACCTTCAAGATTTCGTAATTAGATGTACTTAATAGGACGTGAAGTAAACAAGAAAAGTTAATTTACTGTTCATGATAAATGGATACCAGTTTGTATTTTGTTTTAGATGTAAGGTAATGATAAGATTACATTTTGTGAATGGGAACTTTGCTTGTTTGCAATTAGCTGTGTATTTTTTTTAATGTTTTGATACAATTTTACTTGCAAATATAGTTTTAATAAATTTTGGTGTTTTTTTACTTTGAAAGCAAGCACTTTTCGTAGGATCAATATTTTAGGATTGTTTTACTCATCTATCATGGATAAATCTGGCAGAGGTTATTTTTTGTATTTCTGGTATAACACAAGCAAGAGAGACTTGCTACAGAACACAAATCCAATGTATTATTTAGGGTTTGAGCTATTTCGTGGTAAGTATCATATGGAGCTCCTTCAGTGATAGTTGTCTCTTCATAGCATTACTCCTTGATTAATGACTTTTGTTTTTAAATTATTTAATTTTTGAATCTCTTGCACAACTAGAATTTGCGAAGATTTTTTTCAATCCATATTTTCAACGAAAATTACAGTTTCTATTAGAAAACTACATTGCATTAGAAACCTGTTGAAAAATTTACCTATCATATTAGTGTTTTCTTTCAGAGGCCTTCCTTAGCCGAGTGATTAGAGTCCGCGGCCAAAAAGCAAAGCCATGCTGAAGGTGTCTGGGTTCAATTCCTGTTTGGTCCAGGATTTTTTCGTAATAAAAATTTGCTTGACTTCCATGAGCATACAGTATCATCGCCACACAATCTGCCAATGATTTTGCAAATTCAGATTCCGTTCAGTAAATTCCAAGACACAAAAATTCTTGAATTTTACTGAACAATGTACAATTTACTGTTTACACTTATAAATAACAATGCTTGTCCTATTTTTCGCCCGGATCACGTGATTTATGGACTATAAGGAGCACATAGCCCAATACGCACTGATGGGGTAAATTGGCTCGACTCATTAGATCATTTCTAGAACGTTTCAACTTGCATTATTTGCTAAACGATTTTGAAATATGTTTAGCCACGAGTTGTCGTAAAATCCTTCGAAATAAACTCAAAGATTTTCCCGTGAAATTCAACATTTTTTTTTAACTAGCGGCAACAGCTGACAGTAGAGGTTTTTCTCATTGCGATTGTAATCAACTTTTGACAGTGACTTAAACGGTTTACGACATACTCGTCCTTCTTAAGGATCGGTTTACTTAGATTCCCCAAGATTCGCACTTTGTAAATGTTATAGTTCTAGCAATTAAAATCACATGCAGCTTTTGCAAACACGGAATATTGGCTTACTCTTTTGACATTGGAGAAACAGTTAGCTTTTTTGACGTCAGTGTACGCCGAGTCATTTGATTTACGACTTCACGCAAGCAACGGTGCAGAGTTCAGTTCAAACGTCGCAATCTTAATTTTAGAAGAGAATAACATCTCTTATAACCCTTGTGCTATTTTGAATAAAACTCTATGAACGTTTAAAATACGCTCCTAACCAGTGTTGACCAGACTCATTTCCCCGAAATTCGAATTGTGAAGCCATGAACTGTTATAACTGTGCGTTGTATTCCTGAGATGGAGGGGGAGGTGGTTGAGCTTGAGTGTTGCACATGGGATCCGACAGTTTCGATCTCGATGGGCCGCAATTCAAGTTTCGGTGAAATGATTCGCACTCACTCACTCACTCATTTCATTTCACCGAAACTTGAATTGTGGCTCTCTGGGATCAAAATTGATTGATTTTGTGTGCATTACTCAAGCTTAACCATCTGCTTTTCTATCTTAGGAGGATAGAACATGGTTGTAGTAGTTTGTGGCTTCGTAGTTCGGAAAATGTTATTTTCGGGGAAATGAGTCTGAACAACACTGCTCCTAACGTAAAAATATAATCAAGGGTCATGCGAATTCCATTAATTATGAAAGAACATCCTTTGGTAAAAATAAAGAAAAATCTCATATGAAATTATTAACAAGGGTCATGCAATTAATCGTTATATAAGTATAACTACGAAGATCTACCGATGATTTAAAGAAGGTGAAATCCCCAATTGAAATATAAGCGAAATTATTGCCAATAATTATTAGCAATACATTTCTCTTGAAATAACAGCCTTTTGTCAAAAGAATAAAATAAACTTCTAAGAAAACATAAGCAAATGTAATGCAAAAAAAATGTTAAATCATTATAACCACAAATAACTGCCGACGATTTAAAGAAGGTTATAATTGCCAAAGAAATTAATTGCCAATAGTAATGAAACCAGTAAAATTCGAAAGAACAGTTTATGTTTAACCCTTTGGGGCCGGCGCGGTCATATATGACCGCAGTACAAAAAGGCTGTAAAAAAAAAGAACCAATGAACAAATGTACATACTGTCTTCGGCAAAGTTGTCCCAAATATACTCTTTTATCAGAAAAAAATATGAAGTATATGCCTTTATGACCTAATTGACAACCTAGAACATCCTGAACATCCTGAAGTTTGGAAAATTGAACTATAAGTACATACGAAGCGTGAAATGCTGTTTGTGAACATAAATGATGTTCAGGCTAGATAATACAGAATTACTCTTTTAACGAAAACACTATTTTACTTGCTTTGCTATGTCCTGGGATGTTCTAGGACGTCCAAACTGTCCTGAAGCACACTCTTTGAGATCTACAACCGTAACAGTAATTGTTTGGGTTAAAAACAATAACATTACAAATTCAAATAGAATCTACCAACCTCTGAGAATTTCAAGAGCTATTTCAAGGAACGTTTGGGATATTCCAGGCCCTCCAAATTACCCTGGAGCTCAGAACTTCAGGTCTACACTTGTTCCAGTAGTTATTCTCGCTAAACTGAGTGAAGTTATATAATCTAAAATGTTTACTGAACCTTGTCACGGATCAATAGGCTGTTTCAAGGAACGTTTGGGATATTATAGGTGCTCCAAATTACCCTGGAAATCTGAATTTCATGTCTACATTTATTCCAGTAGTATTTCTTGCTAAACTGGGTAAAGTTATATAATCTACCATGTTCACTGAACTTTCGCACGTATCAATAGGATGTTTTAAAGAACGTTTGGAGTATTCCGGGCCCTCCAAATTACCCTGGAGTTCAGAACTTCAGGGCTACACTTATTCCAGAAATTCATCTCGCTAAACTGAGTGAATTTATAAAATCTTTCCTGTTCACTAAACCTTCTCATGCATCAAGAGGCTGTTTCAAGGAACGTTTGGGATATTATAGGTGCTCCAAATTACCCTGGAGTTCAGAACTTCAGGTCTACACTTATTCCAGTATTTTTTCATGCTTAACTGAGTAAAGATATATAACTTACCAAGTTTACTGAACCTTGTCACGGAGCAATAGGCTAATTCAAGCAACGTTTGGGGTATTCTAGGCCCTTCAAATTACCCTAGTGTTCGTAACTTCAGGTTTACATTTGTTTCAGTAATTTATCTCACTAAACTGAGTGAAGTTATATAATCTAACATGCTTACTAAACCATCTCATGGATCAATAAGCTCTTTCAAGGAACGTTTGGGATATTCCAGGCCCTCCAAATTACCCTGGAGTTCAGAACTTCAGGTCCACCCTTGTTCCAGTAACTTTTCTCGCTAAAATGATCAAAGTTTTCCCTTTCATTCATTTATGACCGCAGTCGGAAAATGGCTGTATAAAAAGAACCAATGAATAAAATTTACTGTCTTCGGAAAAGTGCTTGCAAATATACTTCTAATAAACTTCTAAAGCCTCTCGGCTATACTGAGCGACGCCGAATGAGAGAAAGAGGTGGAGATAAATAATGTCGTCACTGCGCAAGCTTCCATTGAAGTGTTAGCTTATGCGTGCGGAAAAATTTGCACCCTTGGCAAAAAGTGTACCAAGTGCTTAACTGACAATAAGGCAATCCATGAGACAGCTGTGATCAGCTAAATTTTTTTGTTTACCATGAATTTTTGACATTCATCGCTTGGGGAACAAAGGAGATTGGTAAGCACTGATGACGCTTAACGAAATTTCGGTAAGTTTAGTGTTCACTGTGCTTGCACTTTGAGCTGTCAACCCAATCGCAAAGTGTCCTCATGGATAGTCTTATAGTCCACACTGCCATCTGTTGCAAGAACCGCGCGAAGCACTCTCTGCCATGAAGGATTTTTAGTTGACGTTTGCCTAAAACGCACACTACTCCACGAATTGCCTGTAAGTTTTGTTCGCATCATTCAGCAACGTGTACACTATCAAAAGTCAAAGCGGTCGAACACTAGCGCCTCTGGTGGAACGATTGCGTCGGTCAAATGAAATTCAAATTCATCGTTAAACGCATGTACCATGAGCTTCTCAAGAGTGTTACGTCTGTTTGTCTGTGACAGTACAGTAGTGACGCCTCTACACGGATAGTCGTGTTGCACGATTGCAAAAAAGAAGTAGAGCTCGAGATTTGTATGACGATTACCGGATCTTTTCTTAGAGGAAAGAGTCTTGACTTCCTTGGGCACAGAGTATGGGCGCATGCCTGGCACACGATATATCCATGCAAAAAGGTCATTAGCTGAGAAAGATCTCAGGTAATAAATGTGGAAGTGCTAAACTGAGAAGCCAGCTTCCTCCCAGTGGGAACGATATGCCAAGAAAAAAGAAGAAGATTCGTCGACAAACACATATATTCAAAACGTGTTTCTACTCGTTTACGCATTTAGACTCTACTGATGTTTTCACAAATTGTTTTCAAACAAAAGGTGAAAAGCAGGGGGGTTGAAAATATTTTTACGTGACATAATTTATGGATGCTTCCCAATAGATGTCGCTAAGTATGACTGGAAACTTTGTCGAATACACCATGTTTTGGAAGTGCTTCGTTTCGTGGTTATTAATTTATTACCACTAAATCCTGACTCTCATCGCGTTGTAGATCTTATGTACTGAACATCCCGACAAGTTAGATAATCTAGAACATTCGAAATGATCTGATAATATTTGCTGAACACTCAGAAGGTTCAGAATATACGGTAGATTACAGTTCATCACCTTGTATGATGAACAAGGTTGTTGTTACAAGCATAGACTTCAAGTTATGAACTCAAGAGCAGTTTGGAAGACCTAGCACCTCCCAAAAAATATTTGTCATCATTTCTTGTTATGTTTAGCATTTTGAGCACCAAAACTATTGAAAGGCGTTCAAAAAACTGTATAATAGTTCTTGGAAAAATTCAGGCCCCAAAGGGTTAAAAGAAGGAAAAATTTCGGATGAAATAATTGAAAATCATCCTCAACTCCACCACACCGTTGAAACCTAGAAACGAACCAATCATCAGCTTACAGCCTTGAAACGGTGTGAAGTTTACAACTTCATCCTGAATTAACAAGTCGATTTGTTCATTCTCAACAAACAAGACGTTCCATCCTATCACAGTTATCGGGCCACTCCTGTGAATCCTACACATCAGTATTGTAGCAATTGGATTATTTTTTGTTCGTAATTCAGCCAAATGGCATTCGGCCTAATGACCCGTTCGGCCAGATGGCTTTCGGCCAAATAGCGTTCGACAAAACGGCACCATGTATGCCAAATGGCCGGACACCATGTATGCTTATCACAGAATCAGCAAACGAGATGTGGCAATACGTTGCCGGGATAAATGGTCAAATGTTATTTCGGTCTAATGACCCTTTCAGCCTTACGGCATTCCGCCCAACGACATTCGGCCTAACGGAATGCAACCTAACGGGATAGAACACTGACCAACTTACTTATTTTAATGGCATGAAAGTATTTTCCTGTTCTTCGAAGTTTCGGTGGCTTTTAAAAAACCCTAATCAGATGCTTCAATCGTCATCTTTATGGCAACTTTGGTAAAGAAAGCTCTCAGTTAATAACTGTGGAAGTGCTCATAAGAACACTAAGCTAAGAAGCAGGCTCTGTTCTAGTGAGGATGTTAATGCCAAGAAGAGGAAGATGCTTCAATCTGGCTGAGATTTTCATACTTTTATGTTTAAAATAGAAAATTGTTTTGCTTGAAAATTTATAGCTATATTGATTAGCTGTGCAGTGATTTATTTTTAATAATTTCATTATAATATTTAGGTTATATTTTCAATTCACAATTACGAAATGATGCTTTCGTTTTAAATTCAATTGCAGAAGCTTTGTACGGTTGAAAACCATTGCAACAAAAATACTCATTTGAATGAAACTTCAAAGCCAGGGGTTTTCTGCGACAGATTCCATTTTTTGTCCCTAATCTCGAGACAAAAAATGGCTGATAATTGAACACTCTTATCTGAAGGCATTCTCCTAGCTTATTGTTGAGAGATAGCCTCAGATATAGCTGTCTTAAATCCATCCAAAATATTTCTTGCGATCGCAATAAAAAAACCAACAAGAATGTATCACAGTGATTCCATAAGAAATGCTTTATTGATTCCATCAAAAGTTTTGCAAGCATGTCCCTAATTTTGTTTTGTTTCAAGAAATTCTTCCAAAATACTTGATATAAATCGACGAGATAGTAAATCCTCTTATACCCAAATGATTATTTTTGAGCTTAGTATTCAAGCTATCTCAAACCCTGAGACGAGACTCGTGGAGACGGTCTTTTTTTTTATGTGATTGCTGAGTTTTTTTTCTTATTCCACTCTGTGTTTTCATCAATCATGCGCAAGCCATTCAAACTCTCACATGAACATCGCAGCAAAAAATTATTGCGTTTGCATCACACCGAAGCATAAACAGCCTTTTGAGAGAAAATTCTATGCCAGCAAACGTAGCAGACATTATAAATAACAAGCCTGGTTACATTAATCAGTTCCGCTGACTGCGCATTTAAATAACAGTTCATATTGAATACAATACTTTTCACTTTTTCAGTCTTAAAAACGACGGGCTGCATGTAACATTTCGTGACAGCGAAACTGGGCTGCATATGACGTTGATATTTTTCCTCTTCGCGAGTCTCTCTCAGCTCAAACCACATGTTTTGGACAATGATCTATTCTTATTCGCAAATTTATAAATTTTGGATTACAAATTTTTATTTTTTTTCAGTTTTTTCTTAGAGCCTTTTCTGGTTACCGGTTTATGACAATACTAAAAATTTTAGTTTTTGCGGTGCTTTTGGAAATTAATTTTTTTTTTTCTGGAACATATTTTATTTTCCGTGTCACTAACGTAAAAATCGATTTAAAATCATTTCAATTTTGCCAGGCTCTTCTTTTGTAATAAGTTGATTGTAGAAAAATATGAAATGTACTAATTTTTGAATTACAAGTAAAATTAGATCCAGGCATGCATAGGTTATAACATAAAACATTTTTTCTTTTTTTCCAAAAAATACCAACATGTTTCAAAACTCATATAAAACATTCCTTCCTTTGATTTTCTAGCTAAGAAAAAAAAAACACAATTTCCTAAAGGGTATCCCGTCTAAAGGTAGGGTTGGTTATTAAAGAGTTGACAAATAAAAGTTTATGAAATTTCTCCAACAAATTCAACAAAATTTTCATTGAAAAAATCTTTTAGAAGCTCTGCTTCAACATTTTTAAGAAAGGCATCAAAAACTCCATGTTGAACGTGTGAAATAAGTCGACAGCTACCCACTAGATTCTTTCCACGGACTACAATTTTAATAAATTTTGATAAACAGGAAAGCTGTACTTTTCATATTGAAACACTTGATAAAATTTCACTACCTTCCACAGCATATGGTGTCCCAGAAAGTATGGGCACGACTTTACCATACTGCCATTTCGATACTAGTGCAGATAAAATATGATTTCCTCACATTTAATACTTGCACTTATCAAGAGCAAATTTTGAATTTTGAGCGATTTTTGTCGCTACCGAGCGGTTCCACAGAAAATGACGACTTTTTTCACAAATTTCATTTTTAAATTTTTTAATTTGGATGAAATTTGGCATATGCTTTCTTTATACCCAAAAATGCCTATTTGCATCATCGGTTCGCCATTTTTACCCTAGCGTTACTTTTGAGAAGGGCCTAAGAAAAAAAGCCTTAACAATTTTCAAAAAATTAAAACTCAGAAACTATTTGTCTGATCGGTTTGGTGTCTTCCGCAAAGTTTTAGGTTATTGTTGGAACTATCTGGAAAAAAAATACACAGTAAAAAAAATTTTGTTTTTTTTTTTTATTTCGAAAATAAAGCTTAAAAATCCATTTTCACAAAAATCGTTTTCTTGATGTTTTTTTTGACAAAAAATAAAGTCTTTTGCACAGTGGGTCAAGATGGAGAAATCATGGACAAAAAAGTTATGATTTTTTGAAAAAAGGTGAATTTTTGAAAATGGTCATAATAAACTTTTTAAATATTTTTAAACTCGATTTTATGAAAGTACGCAAAATTTACAATAAAAAAAGGTATACGGAAAAATCAGGCTAACTTCTACCGTTTTAAAGATACAGAGATTTTAATACAAAATTATGATATAATTTTCAATTTTCGGTCATTATAATATAACTTAGAAACGGTTTGTCCGATCAGTTTGGAGTCTTCCGCAAAGTTTTAGGTTATTGTTGGGACTATCTGGAAAAAAATGTACACTGTAAAAAAAATGTTATAATCTTTTATATATCGAAAATAAAGCTTAAAAATCAATTTTCTCAATAATCGTATTTCTGATTTTTTTTATATGTTAAAGTAGACAAAAAATGAAGTCTTTTGCACAGTGGGTCAAGATGGATAAATCACGGACAAAAAAGTTAAAAAAAACGTTAAACGTTTTAAAGAAACGGTAAGAGTTAGCCTGATTTTTCTGTATACCTTTTTTGTTGTAAATTTTGCGTACTTTCATAAAATCGAGTTGAAAAATGTTTAAAAAGTTTATTATGACCATTTTCAAAAATTCACCTTTTTTTCAAAAAATCATAACTTTTTTGTCCATGATTTCTCCATCTTGACCCACTGTGCAAAAGACTTCATTTTTTGTCTACTTTAAAATATAAAAGAAAATATCAAGAAAACGATTTTTGTGAAAATTGATTTTTAAGCTTTATTTTCGATATATAAAAGATTATAACATTTTTTTTACAGTGTACATTTTTTTCCAGATAGTCCCAACAATAACCTAAAACTTTGCGGAAGACTCCAAACTGATCAGACAAATAGTTTCTGAGTTTTAATTTTTTGAAAATTGTTGAGGCTTTTTTTCTTAGGCCCTTCTCAAAAGTAACGCTAGGGTAAAAATGGCGAACCGATGATGCAAATAGACATTTATGGGTATAAAGAAAGCATATGCCAAATTTCAGCCAATTCAAAATATACAAAAGTAAACCGACATTCGAATTCAAATGGAACCGCTCTACCTGTTTGTTGATAGTGTTACTTTTCTGGCAGGTCTTCATATCAGTTTTGCAAAATTCGCGTTATTTCTTAGCGACTTTGTTGTACGAAATTCGTGCTGGGGCATAAAGTATGTACAATAAAAATCTAAAAAAATGTATTTATTATTGCCGATACGGTTAAAAATCTGACTATGACTTATTTTTATGAAAAATATAAACTTATGTATATGAAATGTGAATAGAAACTTAAAATCCTATTGCAGCTGTGGTCGATTTTTAAAAGGGTCAAAACCAAGTCCATGTATATCTAATAAAACGTGTATAAATCTACAATTTTTGTTGCCTATCCAAAAGTATAGATATTTGACATAAGTAAATTAGGGGTTAGGGGCCTTCCTTAGCCGAGTGGTTAGAGTCCGCGGCTACAAAGCAAAGTTATGATGAAGGTGTCTGGGTTCGATTCACGGTCGGTCCAGGATCTATTCGTAAAGGAAATTTCCTTGTCTTTCCTGGGTATAGAGTATCATCGTACCTGCCACACGATATACGAATGCGAAAATGGCAACTTTGGCAAAGTAAGCTCTCAGTTAATAACTGTGGAAGTGCTCATAAGAACACTAATCTGAGATGCAGGCTCTGTCCCAGTGGAGACGTAATGCTAAGAAGAAGAAGAAGAAATTTGAAATTGAATGAATTTATTTATTTTGGAAATACTTGAAAAACTATGATTTCGTGAAGTCATCGTATGTGGAGCGAAAAACTAGTGATTGATTAGGATTTTACCACTTTGTCAAATGTTTTCCAGCAAATCAAAATAAAATATAAACAAACATTCTTGTAGAACGTCTTAGATACAATGTACTTGAACCCACCACATCGGACGATTTTGAAAAAAATCATGCATTACTAGTTAGGTTCCAACAATATACAAAAGTAGAGTATGTGCTGGCTAGATAAGAATTGATTTTGTTCGATCACATCGATCTATATTTATCCCATCATATCTGTCGATCTACTACAACAACAAATTTGTGCTATAAATCTTCCTATATCTGCGTTGTGTTTGGAAGAAGCACAATATAATAGCCGTGTGCTCCAATAAAAGCCAAGGCAATAAGAATAGAGAGAGGGAATGACAACTTAGACAGAACAACAAACTCACGGCAGACAAAATCGCATCCACGTATTTTAGATTTTTACTATGTATTCCAATCTGTTTTGTATCGAAAGTGTTTTTAATGTGTCCGATTAAATGTTATTTTAAGTATAAATATAGTGTTTGTGTGAACAGAACTACAAAACCGACTATTCTTCGAGTGAACTGATTCGCAAGCTATTAAACATGGTCCTTCGAACCGGATGGGTGTCGAGTGAAGTCCACCCAAGCCAGTAAAACCCGCCATCGTACTACGTAATATCGCCCAGTGAATACACTATTCTGCTCCACAAAAATTAAGGCATCGTTAATGCCTCACATAGGTGAGTGCGGTTCCATCCAACTTATATTGTTGAGGGTTTTCTACCGTGATCTTTTTTCATGTACCAATCATCGAGTGGTTAACTGCGACGATCAAATCAGTGCCATTGAATTGAATGAAGTAAGAATACTCCATCTACTACGATTGCGAATCGCAACCCGCGAGAGAAGAACTTTGAAATTTGATACAAGGCAATCAATTGCCTGGGCGCAGAATTCATCAGCAACGCTTGTAATGTCGGCTGCCGAGCGAAAACTGCGCGGTTTGAAGAATCGTAAGAGAAGCATCATTACGTCATTCACTGCAATCAAGGCCTTCATATCGGGATACCAAGCCGAACGTGATAAATGTGAAGTTCCCGACCGGCTAGAGAACCTTATCGCACTCTGGAATGAATTCAGCTCTGTACAAACTGAACTGGAAACAATAGAAGAAGAAGATGATGCTTTAGAACTCTACCTCAAAGAACGCATGGAACTAGAGCGCATCTACTACCGTGCCAAGGGTACGCTACTATTGTGGAATCAGCCTGCCTCACAGCTTGCACCTACACAACCGAGAGAGAATGCAAATCAGGCCTGCGTCAAACTGCCAGACATTAAATTACCTGTTTTCAGTGGACAATTCGAGGAATGGCTCAACTTTCATGATCTTTTCATCTCTCTTGTGCATTCTTCGTCAAATCTTTCCACAATAGAAAAGTTTTATTATCTGCGCTCGTCGTTGGCCGGTGAAGCTCTGCAGCTCATCCAAACTATACCGATCAGCAATGAACAATACTCCGTTGCTTGGAACCTTCTAGAAAGTCACTTTCAGAACCCACGTCGTTTGAAGCGCACATACGTTCAATCGCTATTCGACTTTCCTGTGATGAAGCGCGAAACAGCCGCAGAATTGCACTCTCTTATAGATAAGTTTCAAACCAACGTAAAAATTTTGAAACAGTTGGGAGAGGAAACCGAACACTGGGATGTACTCCTTATTCATCTATTAAGCACTCGACTAGATTCTGTGACCAGACGTAGCTGGGAGGAGTATTCGGAATCGAACAATGCAACGAAGTTTCAACAGCTCACTGATTTCCTTCAGCATCGTGTCAACGTCCTGGAAACAGTCAACGGTTTAACAGATGCTCAGTTCTATGCGAGGAAATCAATCGTCTCACGTGCAGCAAGTTTCGACGCCTCGGACCACAACTTTCGCCCTTGCCCAGCATGTTCGAATCAACATTTTCTCTACCAGTGTAGCGTATTTCTTGAAATGACCATTGACGGAAGGGAGCAACTGGTTCGACGTCATCAACTTTGTCGCAACTGTTTACGACGAGGACACGGCTTAAGCGAATGTTTATCCGAGAGCCGCTGCCGCAAATGTAGCGAACGTCATCACACCAAATTGTGCAGTATTTCTGATAGCGTCAGGAATAGTAGTTACGCCACTTCTTCTCATCAGGATCAATTTAGCGAATTTAGCCAAACTAGTGACGCTGCTAGACCATCTTCTCCACCACCAGCGGCGTATACAGGAGTTACGAGCTGTACTTCACAGCAAGGATCCCGAAGCAAGGTACTGTTAGCAACAGCGACTGTTGTCATGGTAGATGATGACGGTAGGGAACACCATGTCAGAGCATTACTTGATTCTGGCAGTGAATGTAGTTTTGCAACTGAACGGCTCGCTCAACGAATGAAGGTGCATCGTCAGAGTACAAACGTACCGATTGCAGGAATTGGTCAAGCGTCGACCGAAGTTCGTTCCAAATTTTGGACTTGCGTTAAATCTCGGGTTTCTAAATACACTAAGAAAATTGAACTATTCATCCTTCCCAAAGTAACCGTGGACTTGCCGTCAATTCCTGTCAACGTAACTAACTGGCCACTTCCTACGGGTATACACCTTGCTGACAACGGATTCTATCAACCCGCCCCAATCGATGTCGTATTCGGCGCGGATTTGTTCTTCGATATTTTCAACGTCGATGGGCGAATTCCGCTTGGTAAATCTTTGCCAACCTTGGTAAATTCTGCGTTCGGTTGGGTAGTCAGTGGAAAGATTTCAAGTGATCAAGATGTTCCATCAGCTGTTTGCAATCTAGCTGCTGTAAACTGGACCACAGAATGCACCAGCAGAAGTTACCGATGTCCATATGTCAAATCACGAATATTCCGACGTCGGATTACCCATTAATTTCGTTGAGCATCAATCAATGCCTTGTGGATATTATCACAATGTATCAACATCAACCGTAACATAAGGAAGCAAACATTAATAGTCTGTTGCAATTATTAAATTCAGAAACAGTTATTTCTGCGGGGGCAGTATGTTCGATCACATCGATCTATATTTATCCCATCATATCTGTCGATCTACTACAACAACAAATTTGTGCTATAAATCTTCCTATATCTGCGTTGTGTTTGGAAGAAGCACAATATAATAGCCGTGTGCTCCAATAAAAGCCAAGGCAATAAGAATAGAGAGAGGGAATGACAACTTAGACAGAACAACAAACTCACGGCAGACAAAATCGCATCCACGTATTTTAGATTTTTACTATGTATTCCAATCTGTTTTGTATCGAAAGTGTTTTTAATGTGTCCGATTAAATGTTATTTTAAGTATAAATATAGTGTTTGTGTGAACAGAACTACAAAACCGACTATTCTTCGAGTGAACTGATTCGCAAGCTATTAAACAGATTTTATAAAATAAAAAAAATTCAATGTTAAAGTTTTTCGCATTTTCACAGGCAGCATTTATAATGCTTCAAGAAAAACTACAAAAAATAAAAATATTTATTTGTTTGAAAACATATTGTGATTCTCGTTATCAAAGTCGTGCCCATATTTTCTGGGACACCCTATATGTGAAATTTCTTTAAAAAGAAAACATGTGAAATTCTGGCAGAACTCTCTACAATTGGTTGTTGATAACCAATGGGGGGGCTTTCTCAGCCGAATAATTAGAGTCCGCGGCTACAAAGCAAAACCATTGTGTCTGTGTTCGGTCGGTCCTGGATCTTTTCGTAATTTTCTTGACTTCCCTGGGTATGAAGTATCGTCGTATCAGCCACACTAGAGGGTCTTGTTTCCCGGACTCGAAAA
Organism: Aedes aegypti; assembly: GCF_002204515.2. NCBI lineage: Eukaryota > Metazoa > Arthropoda > Insecta > Diptera > Culicidae > Aedes > Aedes aegypti. The sequence goes on along the minus strand of NC_035109.1, from coordinate 385,019,717 downwards.
AATCCCGGGATTCGGGGATAAAAATAAAATGCATCCCAAAACGACTATAGAATAATCAGAGCGGGTTTTGAAGCAATGTTTTGTTTTATAGAGAAGTTTCATAATAACCGAACCTGTTTTTGAAGGTGAAGTTAAATTCTTTTAGGAAAAAAAAAGCAATGCAATCTTAGAAATTCATCAAAATTTCACCTATCTGCAATCGAAGTTAATGGTCATTTATTTAAGTTAATTTGAATCGAAACTAAATCGTGATGCATAACGTATCATACCAATATCACTCTCAAATGTTACCAAGAAATCTTTAAAATCTACTCTCATGATTATGCAACTTATTTAGATTGTTGTGTGATATAGAATCTTCATGCTTTTATATGAAAAGTGTAAGGTACACCGGGCAAATTGAAACGGTTACGGGAAGATACCAAATCAATTGTTGACAAATGGAACAAACCGTAAAGAAACCTGTTATAGTTTATTGAATATTACGTAACTAACATACCAGAGAAACATAAGTTTAAGCATAAGTGGCCTTAAATCTCAATAAAACTCTTGAAGAGTAAGCTGAATGCAATAACTAAAATACATTCTTGCATCAACAGTCACAGAAAAACATGTCGTTTGTTTTGTGCCATTATTTGAAAAAATATAACAGCATTTTCTATGAAATTTCGGGAAATCCCGGGATTTTCGAAAATATCGGGATTCGGGATTTTTCAGATCCCGAGATTTTTGTCCCGGGACAAGATCCTCTATGCCACACGATATACGAATACGAAAATGACAACTTTGGCAAAGAAAGCTCTCAGTTATTAACTTTGGAAGTGCTCATAAGAACACTAAGCTAAGAAGCAAGCTCTGTCCTAGCGAGGACAAATACCAAGAAGAAGAAGAAGCCAGCCATTTTGTAAATTTAGATTCCGTTCTATAAATTCCAACGCACAAAAACCCTTCAATATTACCAAACAAAATACAATCTCTTGCTTCCCCGAAGACATAACTATGTTTGTGCTATTTTTCCCCCCTGGATCACAACCCATCAAACGCTACCAAAAACAATGGCAGCTCATTTCCGTAAATCAAACCTAAACTCATTACGAAATACCACAAAACAACAGCCGGGGGAATGTTATTAGCTCAAAACATAGTGTTGGAAACTTATTGTACGAACTCATAGGCCAAACAAGACAACTCACTGTCATCAGATAGTGGAAAATGAATTGCCTCCAATTGGCCAAACGACAACGCGGAGACTGGGGGAAGAAACGTTTGCTGGAGAAATCAGCGACCAACAATAATCCTGCGTAGCAATGTTCTGTGCAAATCGGTGGCAGGAGAGTTGATTTATGAGCTCCTTGGCAAATTATTACGACAGATATGGTCGGGTTTTGAGGATGTCATAAATCAGCCGATAGCAATTCGGGGCTGGTCGGTCAAGATGCCATTGAAGTGAAGATGTGGTCTCTAATCCCCTCTCTAGCAGGTTGGCTACGACATCGGGTAGCAGAAATTGATTGTCTCTTAAAGTTGGTCACGATAAGACCGGAAAGATTGCAAGTACCTACTTTTAATTATCTGATTGTACTACAAGTCTTTTGCTTCCGCATTGCAAGTCGTTCAGTTTTGATGGCTGACCATAAAAGATCATCAAAACCCTTCACTTTCCTCGGCTAACAAACAAACCACAGAACAAGAAAACCGAACTGCATCTCGTGTGCAGTCAACTTGGGTCGTTAAATTTAACAACCTTTTCCTTATATGTGTTGCTCTCTCTGTGCCGTACACGGAAATCACCTTAGGAATAAAATTTTATGACTGTTGAAAACTGTTTTTCTCCATTCCATCCGGATAGGGAAGTTCCTCTTTTGTCGATAAACTTATCAAATATAATCATTCTTCAACTCGACTTCTGCGGAGACGTCTTCTTCTTGGCCTTTCCACGTCACTTCCGTCGTTTAGTGGAGGATTAGTTTTTGTATACCCATACGAGGCTCTTTGGCTTTATCTATGCTCCTTAATCTCAATTGGATTCTATCCCTGGACGGATCTCGTGTTACCCTTCTCAAAAAGTCATCATGCAGAGTGCATTTCGGATCCCAACTGGACAACTGAGAAGAGCCGGATAAACTTTGCTCCTCAAGTATCAGAGTTGCTAAAAATTTGACCAAATCGGTTGCAGGCCAAGGTGGTCGGTTTCAGGGAAGAAGAAATTGCTTAAACTTTACTCGTTTAGTATCGATATTATAAGAGGAAAAAAAACTGAAACCTCCCAATGGAGCAACCGTTCTTGTTACGGTTGCGGTTGTTGCACAGCATCCATCGGAGAGCTGCTGAACGAGAAGATTGTTTCAGGAAGGAAGCGGAAATAGCTAGTAGCTAGCGCCATCACCGACCGAATCCTGTTTACGATATGTGCGGCGAATAAGGGATGAGCTGATGTGCTCCGAGGATACGGTCCAACCGAAACCAACCGACGAAAAACTGACCAGACAAGCATAAAGTTAAATTGAGAACATGATCTCATTTCGGGTTAGCTGGCGTTTTAAGCTTTCTTCTGGAAGGCAGCCGTAGAAAGTCAGTTGCTCTCCCGTGCACACGAGTTTAATTCAACTTGATGGCTGGGAAGCTCGTTTGAATTTTACGCCTCGATTGCGCTGATGGTGGTAGTCATGAAGATTCCATTTGGACAGCTCGTTTAAAACTACAAATAGTTACAAGCTTGAACGTGCCGGCGGTTTAAGAAGTATTGCGATGAGCTGATTGACTTTTAATGTTCATGGAGGAGGAGTCGAGTTAATTTTAAAGTGATGTGATTCTTACAAGCAGAGATAATTGAAATAGGAAGAAGAGCAAATGTTTAAGGAATAAAGCAATTTAAACTTGAATTCGCATTCATTTATTTATGTTAGCTTGATAATTAGAAAACCAAAATTTAGAAAAAAGTTAGCATTCACTGACAAGTGTTCTACATCTTCTTAGCTCAGCTTTGTGTTCTAATGAGCACTTCCACAGTTTTTAACTGAGAGCATTCTTTGCCAAAGTTGCCATTTTCGCATTAGTTTATAATGTGGCTGGTACGATGATACTTTATGCCTAGGGAAGTCAAGGAAATTTCCATTACGAAAAGATCCTGGCCCGATCGGGAAACGAAGCCAGACATCTTCAGTATGGTTTTGCTTTGTAGCCGCGGACTATAACCACTCGGCTAAGGAAAGGTAGTGAAACATGAGTTTTGATTCGAATAAAAATGATGCCATGTAAAACCGAGTGGGCGAATCTGAAACAACTCTTCGTACACATAATTTCTCACCTTTCCATTATTGTCACTCCATAAGTCAAAATTATTGTTATAAACCCTTTGTCATTTCCCTTGATGCCCTGAAATGGATCGAGCAACATTTCCTGAATGAAAAATCACCCATCATAATAGACTTCCTGTCACCGATACTTTTTACCGGTGAAAAATGACGACACGAACTTTCCCTGTTCATCACACGGCGAATATGCCGAAATGGCAGCCATAAATCATCTCGAAATGTTTGACAATAACGATCTCTCCTTTCCGAGTATTTGGCCCCCGGAATCAATCATTTGCATTCGAAAGCCGTTCCATTTTTCGCCCGGTACAAATGCACACATACCTATCTATACCTTTCGGGAAGTATCAATCGTAAATCAAGGGTCCCATTTTCCCGAACGGCGACTCCCGCTCTGCGTCGGATTTGCCATCAATCAGCGATATGACTATTGCCAGGACCCCATCGCCACTCGGACCGGGAGGGAAAAACAAATAGCTTCTCGCCGGCGTCTGGAATTCCTGGTACTGACAGAGTCGTAGCGTGGGATTAGACCTTGCCTGGGGCGCCTGGCTTTAGGGGGTCCCTGAAAAGAGTTTCCTTGACGATATTTTAAAAAAAAGATATATTTATTGGCGGAAAATTTTTAAATGGAGGGGCCTAGGGGAGGCCTGGCAAATACATGTTTTATAGAAGTAATGTCGGTAGCAATAATAACGATTGTCACAAATTTCGTAATTTCAACAGATTTGTATTGATTTGTTATTTGTCTCATTTCTCAGCATGTCAGTGATATTAATAAATTTCAATTTTCGCTACGAAAAATTTGTTTTTTGGTAATGCAGTAAAAAATTCTTCAAAAAAATTTTTTTTCGTATACACGTAGCGCCATCTATTTGTGATTTCTTGTCGATCGTCAGCAACAACTATCTCGTTTATTCTGTTACGCTCTTCTTCGTTAAAATTGTTATCTAGTCTTCCGGCAACATTCACAAGATGGAGACACTCATTGAGCAATTCTCGCTGAAACCAGGCCGCCATCGGCACCCATCGTTAGAATTCCAATTTTATGTCACTGATCGCTAGTTTTCGATAAAACTTGAGGGTGGTCCTTTCTGTTTTCTCAAATTGGTGGACCCCTCGTACGCCAGCTAGCTGAACAGTTAGCGAAAAAGCCCATTTTTTGATAAATCTTGGGTATTTCTTCACGGGATATGTCTCATATTTCGCTTGGAACACATAGCAAACTTAGTGGCATCGTATAGAGAAAGGATATAGCTTTCATTTAAACTTGAAATAATTTTGGCGGCCATCTTGAATTTTGTTAGAAAAATCAATTTTTCACCATTAGCGCACCGCTAGTTTTGAATTCTGTGATCACCATCAGAAAACTGAGGAAAAATTGCGTAAGATAGGCTACAGAGACTAGGTGAGCAATGGTATTTACCCCATCAAATGAACGATTTTCTAAATCATGTTCTACGATTTTGACGTATATGGAGAGTGCAATCAATACAAACATTATTTTTTGTACAACAAAGAAACAAGTTTTCAACCTTTGGTGTTTTATTCGAGTCGAGTAAAGAATAAGAATATTATTTTTAGTGAAAAAATATGGCGTCCATCTTGGATTTTGACGCCATCTTGATTTTAGGTAGTAGTATTAATTTTTCACCTCGATAGCACTCAGCATGTCGAATTTAGAGGCTACCAATAAAAAAAGGTTACGTATACTCTTCTTCTTATTATTCTTCATTTTACTGACGTTACGTCCTACTGGAACCGAGCCTGATACTCAGCTTTATAAGTTATAAATCCAGGTTATTAAATAGGAATTTTCTTTTTTAATGCGATTTCTGACAACAGAATAATTCTTCGACATATCTAAGAGTTCAATAATAATGAATAAATAAATTCAATAAATGAAAACCGTCAAAAAACATTGATTGTATTAAACAAACATTTGTTTACCCTATGCATTGTTGTTCATTGTATGAAGTTTATAGATTGCGTGTCGGGACATTAGTAAGCCTTGTGGTATATCTGTAGGTCTAACGTAAAACATTGACAAAAGTGCATTAATTTATAATGATAGTCTTAAATTTTGAAGCAAAAAACATCCTTGATTTTCTAAGCCATAAAAGTATCGTTTTTAGTACCGCCCAACATGCATGTGAAAAATAGCGAAATTGAATGATGAGAAGCAGGTCTTGTTCTAATGTGGACGTAATGCCGAAACGCAGGTGTATAATTTCGAGGTTAGAAAAAATGGCGGCCATCTTGGCTTTCGACGCCATCTTGGTTTTTAGCAGTTGCATGATTTTTTACCATCTCAGTGCTCATCATGTTGAATTATAAGGCCTCCGTTAAAAACAAACAATCAGATTCTATCTTTATTATCTTATCTCAGTTGTTCAACTGATTGTTCATTTGTATCATTATTTTTAGACCAAAATAAATGAAAGAAATAATGCTATTTTACAACTCGAAGATATGCAGAAGAATCATTCAGGTAGCAAATAAGCGTTAAACAAATCCTATTTGATAATTTGTTTTTAAAACTAGTTTAGCTGAAGGGCTGGCTCTGTTCCAGTAGGGGACGTAACGTGAGGAAAAAGAAGAACAAGAAGAAGAATAAGTGTAACGGTAGCATTGAAATTCAACATGTTGAGTGCTAACAAGGTGGAAACTCATTCTACTACTTAAAATCAAGATGGCATCAAAATCCAAGATGGCCACCAGATTTTTTCACTCAAATTAATACTCCTATTCTTCATCTGTCTCAAATAATACACCTACGATTGAAAACTTGTTTCTTTGTTGTACAAAAAAATATGTTTGCACTGATTGCACTCGCCATATACGTCAAAATAGTAGAACATGATTTAGAAAATCGTTCATTTCATAGGGTAAATACCTTTGCTCACCTAGTTTTTGTAGCCTATCTTACGGCAATTTTTCCTCAGCTTTCTGATGGTGATCTCAGAATTCAAAACTAGCGGTGCGCTAATGGTGAAAAATCGATTTTTCTAACAAAATTTAAGATGGCCGCCAAATTTTTTTCAAGTTTAAATGAAAGCTATATCCTTTCTCTATACGATGCCACTAAGTTTGCTATGTGTTCCAAGCGAAATATGAGACATATCCCGTGAAGAAATACCCAAGATTTATCATAAAATGGGCTTTTTCGCAAACTGTTCAGCTAGCTGGCGTACGAGGGGTCCACCAATTTGAGAAAAATAGAAAGGACCACCCTCAAGTTTTATCAAAAACTAGCGATCAGTGACATAAAATTGGAATTCTAACGATGGGTGCCGATGGCGGCCTGGTTTCAGCGAGAATTGCTCATTATAAAAGCACGCTCGTGTCTTTCTCTCTGCTCCTGCTACTACTCAACGCCTGCCGTCATCGATCAACTACGATTCCTTAAACAACAGCAAATTAGGTGAACTTTGAACGTTAGTAAAAGTGAATAATTGTACTGCCATAACTGCATATTTGTCACATTCGACATTTTTGACAATTTCAAGTTAATACCGGGAGAGTCATCAAATGATAAAAAACTTTCGATCAACTTACTAAAATCTGTGAGAATTGTTCTAGAAAAAGCGAAAAATATACCAAGTTGATAATAATCTTCGAGCTGTTTTAGTAGAATACCTATAAGTAGATGAAAAAACCGAATTTAGTACTATACCATTAATTCCACTAGAGTTTGTATCCTTTGACAGATACGCGTATTTCGACCTCAACTGCAAGGCCGTCTTCAGTGTCGTGTACTAGACTCGACTTTCGAGTACACGACACTTAAGACGGCCTTACAGTTGAGGTCGAAATACGCGTATCTGTCAAAGGATACAAACTCTAGTGGAATTAAATGGTATAGTACTAAATTCGGTTTTTTCATCTACTTAAACCAAGTTGTTTTGTCACACTGGTAATTCTAACCGAATAACAGTCACACTTCAGTATTCACTTAACATCGTAAAATTTCGCGTATATTGCGGTAAACCGATTATTGAAATCTTTCACAAAATAGGTAAACGACGAAGGGAACATTTCAAATTGTGACAATCTAACAATCCAAGATGCGTTTGTCACTGTAGCAACTGTCATCAAAGTATCAAAAACAAACGCTTTCCAATACTTCAGAGATCATGGAAGTTGATTTGGACAATTTTATCAGAAGGCGACAATTTAATCAGAAGCAATTTGGTGTTAACAGATGGCAACGGGTAGCTCCAACCAGGAACAGCCAGCGAGAATTCTCATCTGTTGTTCCGAAACAGACAAAACGCCGTTAATTTGGGAAAACTTTCCAAATAACTATCTGGTACCAAATTTGCTGTTCATATTTATGTATGCATGATAATAAAGTCTATGAATAAATTTATCATTTAATTTTAAAGCATCGTTTATCAATCATCCATATTATTTGCTACTCTCAATAGTGCGGTATAAACCATATTTGAATGAAACTGAACAATCCCTGGTAAATCTTAATCATACGAAGCTTTTGATTTCGTCTCAGTTTCCGAATATAAAATGCATAAATAATTTCACCTTAGTCAGTTACTGAAAAACGCAATTCAAACACAAGCACATTCTTTGGTTCTATATCTCGATGTCGGGAGCTTCTATAAGCAAGTTAATTAGACATAGTCTTCGAATTTCGGTTTGGAATGATGGAACCCGTTAAAGGGTCGTCAATTAAGCTAAAAACCAAAAACATATTTTGAGCTCCTACAATAACATTCTGGAATGTCTGTCATTTGTGGTGGATGACTAGATTATTAATTTCTCATTTGTCATTGCACTGACACAGAACAGGAATATTTCATTTGAAATAATTCATCCATCATATTACGCGTAATCTCATTTTACGCAACTTTAAGTGAATACCCCTATTGAGATTATATATGGGCCTCGTATGAAACATGAACAATCAAATTTCTATCAGAATTATTTTTTGACTAATCATCAAGTATGGGTATGAGTTTGTTCTAAATTTTCAAGCCTCAAATAGGCGTTTTGAGATCTTGGCCAATTTTTAGAAATTTTTGTTTTCTTCCCATACTGGCCATAAATGCACCCTTGGTATTCCATTTACTCAATGCCTACTTTTGTCGAGTGTTGCAAATATGCAGTTATGGGCAGTGTAGTATGCTTAAGTGAATTAGCTATTTGAAATTAAAAAATTTAGTATGCAAATAAAGTGATGCAATGAAATAAACTTACCAGTGAATAAAGTGGACTATTGACTTAAAACTTACCTATAGTATCAGTTGGCGCTCCTATAAGAAAGAAGGAAGAATTGTACTTACCTTATTGATAACCGATTTGTGTGTCCCCATTGCTGGGGTAAAATTGTGATTTGAGCACAAGAAACACTGTCTTTGCCGAGCAATCGAACACTAGGAACATCCTTTGTGATTCTTCCACGAACTTTTCAGACATTGAACCATGTGCTTTAAGAGTTTCCTCTGAGAATCCCTACGACAATTTCTTCATGAATTATTTTCGTACTTTTCAGTGCTCTCTCAATAACTACTTTACATTTTTCAGGGAGTTCGTCCTGGATTAACACTGAAAATAATTTCCAGACTTTCTGATCCCATCAGAAAATTTCTCGAAAGAAGTCTAACGCATTGCTTAAAAAATCTCTTGAAAGATTCTGCCAGAGAATGAATTAGAAATTATTTCAATCATTTCTCCTGGAAGGTTCCGTACGTACTTATGAAATAGATTTTTGTTTCATTAATAACTTGTAAAGGATTTTCTGGAATTACTGAGGGATTTCTCCCCCAAAATAGTACAAAAATTCTACGAGTCTCAACCAAAATGTCTTCACGATCACCCAGCATTCCACAAATTCTTCAGAGAGTTCGCCAAGAATTTTTCCAACTTTGCTTTTGAAGTTTATCCTAAAGTTTCTCTACAGGATTGTTTAAAAAATCGCAGCAAAAATTATCCAGACTTCCTGCAAAAAATAAATGATTAACTTTTCCAGGTGTTCTCCGCAGATCTATCTGTGTTTTTTTCACAGATAATATTTTTTTTTAGATTTCAACAACCTTCCTTCAAAATCCTCTCGATTTTTTTTTTTGAATGCGTAATAAGGAAATGTTTAAATAATATTCCTATTAAGTTCCTATCTGAATACATTCAACTGTTATTTAAAAAACTCTTCCGCGATAATACTCAAAGTTTTTTCCGAGTTATTTGTTGAGAGATTTCTCAGAGAATTATAATATTGTTTCCCCGGAGATGAATCTAAGTATTTTCCAAATAGAGAAACTTTAAAGTAGATGGAGTACCGTGTACCTTTTAATTCCGCTCCTAAATGCTTATCTTTGGCAGATACGCGTATTTCGACTACCACTTGCAGTCTTCTTCAGTGTTAGTTACTCGTATCTGTCAAAGATAAGCATTTAGGAGCGGAATTAAAAGGTACACGGTACTCCATCTACTTTAAAGTTTCTCTATTTGAGATTCTGCTCAGAGGATTCGAACATTCATTAAAGAGTTATTTTCCAAAGTTTTTTTTTCTTTAAACCACACTACCGATTCTTTTGGGAATTTTTAAAGAAATTTTTTACCAGATTTACTTAGGTTTTGCAATTTATTCCTGAACTTTTCAACAAAAATCTCCAGAAGTCCCCGTAAAGTATTCTTTCAGGTTTTAAAAATAATTTCATTTTTAGCGACTGGTAATCTCTGGATTGTTCCATAAATAACACTCAAAAAATTATTTACTCTCAATTGTTTGCATAGCATAGCATAGCATAGCATAGACTGACTGTACATGTCAATGGTTGCTACTCCGTGATTGATCGGAACTGGTAAGAATTGCACTACGATCCAAATGAATAAGGGATGGGAGTTTCCGCTTACTCTCGAAGTGCAATTTTAGCAGATCTAATATTATTGATCAATAACGGCGCCGGCCAAGTCCTTACAGTCAGTTGGATGGGGAAGGAATGTTAGGGTGTAATGATTGTTGCTTCTAGAGACCGAGAATACCTCTGCATCTCCACAATCACCACGGGAAGGGTGTTTATTAGTGAGGGAGGAAAAGATCTGGGAGTCACCTCTGGTCAGTGATGCGATCCATGGACAAGGGGGAAATATACGACTTGTATTTAAAGCTAGTTTTGTATTTTTGTCTCGAGAAGTTTTTGGAAAAAAATACGTCAACATCTATAATGTCGAACAATTCAAAAGACGTTTTTATTAATGACGAAAACTGAAAATTACATGTATATATTTTAACTTATATGAAACAGGAATAATGCCGACACTTGTAGTGACGAACCATACATAGTTTGTTTGAAAATTACATATGAGTATTACTGTGCATTTTGTCTCGATATGGTAGAAGTTTAGAAAATACGTCAACATTCACAATGTCGAACAATTCAAAAGATAATTTTTAATAATGTCAAAAAGAGAAAAATATATGTATAATTAATTTGTATAAGAAAAGAGCGTAATGCCGACACCTATAGTGACAAACCATACAAAGTCTGTTTTAATATTACATAAAAGTTACGCTTTCAAGAAAATATGTGTTATCATAAGCATGAAACGAACTCACCAGTTGGTAATCCATTCTCGACTGAACACAAAACTGACACTGACAGCAAAACTTCTTGGCGTCCCGTAAATAAACCGTCTTGCTTGGGCCTTCCCAAATACGTACCCAGCAAGACGCTCCCAAACAGGCAAAAAAAAAAATCTTTGGCGACGAAAACACGCGCGAAACCGTCAGCAAAATCTATCGGACGACGCAAAACCGAACTGTCATGCTTGGGCTTCACGAAGCACTACCCAGCAAGACGCTCCAAAACAGGGGGAAAAAAAATTCTCCGGCAACGAAAATACGCGCGAATCCGTCAGCCAAATCAATCGGACGACGCAAAACCGAACTGTCTTGCTTGGGCTTCACGAAGCACTCCACTCAAAAAAATTTACTCTCTCAATTGTTTTGGTTCAAAAACTACTCCAGGAATCTCATATCTCAATATTTTTTAGGGATTGCTTTACAAATTCCTCTACGAATCACTGCATATCAGATTTCTAAAGAAACACATTTAAAGATACACGGTATAAAGTGCTTGTTACTGACAACAGCTTCTGAAATCTAACGCGTTCCACCTAGAAGATGATTAAAGCCACGGTTTTGATGTAGTACAAAGTCCCTTTTCTCTTGTATATTCGGTCGGCGTTAAGTCAGAGCGGACCAAGTGACATTTTTCTTATTCTGAGAAAAAGGGATTTAGAGTCTAACGCTCTGTAATTATTGAACTCGTTTAAATTTTGGTCCAATATTTCAACACATCTTAGTGTTACTTTTGAACTATATAATTTGAAGTGATAATCATGAAAAAAAAAACATAATCCAAACCTCTGATAGAACGATTTTTTGATGGACTACCACTCTGACTGAACAATTTCTAGAAAAATAACAATCATTTAATGCTTTCATGGTCAAACTGGGTGCATATCTCTAAGATAAATAGATAATCAAGACTCTTCGACACCACTATTGTAAATTCTTCAATAATTCATTTAGTCAATACCGAAATCAGTGACATTACGATTGCACGAAAATTTAGGTTTTGCAGGGTCAGGGCATTGAAGACCAGAAATATTTAAATAGGTGTTCAGTCAGAGTGGACCAAGTGAATATCTAGAGTACCGACTAAAATATACTGGTCCAAAAAGCGGATCCTAGTACATTCCATACATACACCATAGAACTACCATAACCTTCTATCGGACTTTGAAATTAACTAAAAATAAAATGCAATAAGGTACCGCGGTGCAAGTGAGAATACGGGGTAAGTGGGACATTTCGTCATAGCTCAACGAGGAAAAGTTTTTCATGGGGGTATTCTTCTAGAAAGTTGAAGATACAATGACAAGGAATGTATTTAGTACTAAACATATTGTTATTTTTATTGCCATGTGGTTCATGTAACAGTTGTCAGTTCAGCGCCATTTTCAACTTGCATGACAAATTGTGACACGTTCCACGTCTTGCATTGACTCGCAAAAAATAAATGTGTTTTAAATCGAATTTCCATCAGTATGCTATAATTTTGAGTATTATTACAAGCTGCTAACGATAAACCAGTATTTTGTTTTCATTTCATATGAAATTTTCGATGGTCTATCTTACCCCAGAATATATTTGTACCTGGGGTAAGTGGGACCTATCAAAACAAAAACCAGAATCAAAACTTTTCGTACACGTTTCATACATTCTCCTAGAGAGTAGCACTAAAACATTCAAACAAATGATTTTTATCAAAAAAGATCAACCTCAAATTACGTAATTGCATAGAAGGGAGAAGAAAAGTGTTATTATTCTTTATTTTTAAATTTATTTTTTATTTTTGAAATACGACTTCAAAATTGAACAAACACACAGCTGAAATTTGAAATGCATCATGAGAACGATTACTTTTCTATTTTTTTGAACTTTATTTGTTATTTCTACCAAATTAAGTAGAGATGGAAAACAATTCCACCCCATAAGGTGGTTTTCTGCCATGCATATATAATAATAACAAAACATATTTATAATTTCGTCAATTATTGATTGTTTATGTTCTACATTTTAATTAACAACTTATAAATGATATATTTTGAACATGTTTAATACCTCTTTACGCTTTTATTGAGGAATTTTCAGTTAATATTAAATGTGAGGTGACATACTATTAAATAAAGGGTTTCTTCCTAAAACGTAACGTATTTTATGGTTGATCCCTTATGTACATCAAATATGTACTTAAAATTAAAAATCTATGAATTATCAATCCTATTATTGTAATGGTTGACTTACTGATGTGGATTGACGCATGAAACTGGATGTGTCCCACTTGCCCCGCTTAGCGAGGCAAGTGGGACCATTGGCTCATTCTAAAACTTTCTTCCAAGGTTTTCACAATTTCGAAATTATACGATTAGTTTCATGCACACACCAGCAAATATGTTGCCAAAACGTGATTGTGTTGTTGGATTTGAAAAATATTGACATTTGAAAATTTGTTTGAACTATCGTTTTTTTCGTTCCCACTTGCCCCGCGGTACCTTAATCAATTAATTTATTGCTTTTCAACACTTGGTCCGCTCTGTCTGTTATTTGTGCAATTTCTGACCACCCATTCAAATATGGTAAATGGTCAAAAATCAAAATCAAATGCATCGAATTAGGAAATATTCATAAATTTCTATCAATGGATAAGTAGCAGAATCATTCGATGTCGAAAAAGCTGACAAATCTCTTGAAATGTTGAAATTCCACAACGCTCTGATCTTTTTTGCTATTATGGTAATAAGCACAAGGTCCACTCTAACTGCATAGTTTTATCGATTTTTATTGATCATCCAAAGTAAATTTATTAAATATTTCTCGCAGTTTACAGCATTCATCAAATCTGATCAAAGTGTAACGGATGTAAGGTAATTTCACATCTATTGAGAGAATAATCCAGTTTTCCCAAGTTTTGTACTTGGTCCCCTCTGACTTAACGCCGACCATTTATGGGATTAATCCAAAAGATAAACTAGGAGAGTAGAGTTCCGTTGCATGGTCAAATATTCCGAACAAATCAAATCGATTTTGCTTGAAAAGAGACGCGCCTTCGATGACACATTCATTTTTTTCATCAATCTCTGAGGAATCAAAACAAGAACGAAACAGAAATCTGGTTGCGTTTGCCATGCATATGGTAATGATCTGGGAGGGAGGCACCGATACTACATACGAAATTGGTTACAATTGTTTTCCAAATTGCAAGATAACTCCAGTTTGCCAACGACAATCAAGGTAGGCTTAGTGAAAATCGCTAGTTTTTGTTTGTTGTGTATCTTCGATCTTTCTGGACAAATATTGAAAAAGGGCCACAGTTTTCTATGCGTTTAATTTTCAGTTTTAATGAAAACAGTGAAAAGAGCCTCATTTCAATACGTTACATTCAATAATAATAAACGGTGCTCTCGTTACGTTACTTTTGAATGTGCAATAATTGACTTCAATTCGATTTTTGCTACTTTTGATGAAATGCAAAAATATGCTGAGGGTAATTACGCGCTTTTATCATGTTTGTCCATTGTTTAAGATCCGGGCTCACAGTGACAGATCGTAACAGCAAAATCTCGGGTCACTGTGACGTAGAGAAATTTTGTATTGGTTTCTCCCTCCCAGGTAATGATCTCCGAAGACAAGTGGTGGACAGTGGATTTTACAGAGGGCACTCTGGTCGATTTGTATCTTCGGAGCGAGTCCTTGTGACGATTTGCTAAGCATTGAACCTTACAACTATGGACCAATGCACGAGTTCACTATTTGACGTTTAAGCGGTGCCGTGTTAATTACGTGACCATGGCAACAAGTGAATTCGGCACCGCTCAAACGTCAAATTAGTGAACTCGTGCATTGGTCCATAGCCTTGTTCAGCGAAAAAAGCATGGTCAGGAAAATTTGAAGACAGCGGAAGAACTCGGAAGATTATTCTTCTTAACAAGCTGACTCGGTTGGAGCTTGCAGATTGTTGATCGGTAGAGGAGTACGTGGACGACAAGCCACAAACTCGAAGAAATCGGATTCAAATTGGACGACGAGTGGCTTTCACTGATGGGATTGCCAAGGCTATATGAAACCATAATCATGGGGCACGACACGTCAGCAAATTCTTAAAGATTTGACCCGTGACCAAGATGCAGGATGCGGTGATTCGAGCGGAGCGTTGCTGGTCAGCAAAAATCCAAGCCAGTCGGATGTTCTGGTTGTCATGAACTGGCGGCATTGAACAAGTCGGTGCATCAGACGGCCCTGGACCCTGAAGCAGGGCGGCGTATATGCATAGCCCAAACGGCTCCCTCGTGACTCGCAAGAAGACATTCGAATCAATTTAGTTGGTCAATGCTCAAGAGATTCCCGTGTTGGAAGCGTGAAGCTGCAAGCCGACCTGGAAGATACGTACACTGATTTCGATATCTCTAGCGTGCTATGTATTCCAGACCTTGAATCAACTTACAGCGAAATCAGCAAGAAACACATTTACTGACGAGGCAAATAAGGTGATGCACGCATGGGACAATGCAACCAGGATGACCTATTTTCTGTAATGCAAGGCGGATACGTTCAGTGCATTTGACGACTTCAAGGGCTACGTGGAACACCAAACATAATGGACTGGAGTACTTGGGTAAGCAGTTTTGAAACCTTTTGAAGAAGTGATAGATGACCTCATACGCTCAATCTTCAAGACAACGGATCAGAAGTTTACCTTGCGAATCATCCTAGATTTTCCGGCGAAACTAATTGGCCTGATACGTGCTACGTTGGATGGTTCGAAATCAAGTGTTCGGATCGCAGACGAGGTGTCAACCTCGTTCGTGACGTTAGGGGGACTCACTTTCGAATTTACTGTTCAACATTGCACTCGAGGGTGTAGATCTAACGGCACTATTATAACTCGGCCGAACATGATCCTTGGCTTTGCGGACGATATCATCCTTATTTGAATCGATGGCAGATCAGTGGAGGAGGCCTTCGGGCCTCTGTAGAGGGAGACAGCGAGGATAGGCCTGACCATTAATTGTATCAAAACGAAGTACATGGTTGCAGGTAGAGATATAGACAGGCTTGGTGGTGTAAGTGCTTAGATAGTATTTGATGAGGATGTGTTAGACGTTGTTGAAGAACTTGTGTACCTTAGAATACTCGTGACATGTGACAACGACGTTCTCGCGAATTATTAAATTTATTAAATAGATTATTCGCCCTGTATTAAACATTGATTCTTACGGTGGCTCTCTACGGGCACGAAGCGTGACGTTAAAAGAGGCGAACCGAAAATCCTTCTGTGTTTTGGAGCGTAAAGTGTTGCGGACAATATTCGGTTCACGAGTTGCATCAAGTGTACAAAGATGTTAACTTTATCGAGCGTGTGAAATACGGCAGACTTCAGTGGGATGGCCACTTAGTGCGAATGTTGGAAGAAAAAAAATGCGAATATAATATTCAGCAGTGAACCAGGTAGATGTCAGTGACTTCGTGGGACACCATGAATACGTTGGCTGTACGCAGTGGAAGAGGACCGGCACTTCTAAACGTGCGGGGCAACTGAAGAAGTATTTCTCAAGCCCGTAGAAAATGGAATTCTACAATACGCCTGGCAATGGCGTGATGGTACGCTACAGCCATCGAGGTATCAAGGTAAGAACAAGAGCGAAATACGGCACGAAAGGACGGTATCGTACAACTCGCAGGAGAATGGATTATCGGAGAGGATGAATCGTACTGTTAAGAAAAAAGCACGTTGTTTTTGGGCGGATTCGGGGCTCGATGAACGTTTTTGGGCAGAGGCTGCACCCACGTCTGTTATCTATCGAACCGATCTCCGACGAAGGGCAGTCCATCAACGAGAAATGCATGGAAATGCTTTCCGGCAAGATACCAGATCTCTATCATCTTCGGTTGTTAGCAGCAACAAAGAGAACGAGCCAAAGCAGAACGTTGCGGTTGATCCGGAGGAAGATAATGTCCCGAACGCGGAGTTGGTACCGGAAGCATAGGAAGAACAAGAGGCAGATCATTTAGAGGCAAAGGCAGTTAACAACTTCCGTGCTCCCTTTGCATCTTATTCGATACAGCGTTCATCCTAATTTGAGGCGCAGCGAGAGGCAGCGCCATCGACCAGGCAAGTATTCTGATATCAGGGTCACATACAATGTCCTTCCTCAGAAAATTGTTTCTTCACAGGGTTGTGGCAACCAAGCGGGACGATGCAACTCAGCTGGAAACAGCATCGCACTCCCGTCATATTCCAAAGAAGAAGAAGATGTTCGCCTGCTACAGATTTTTGAGCACAAAGACTGGGAGCATTAGTCGGAAGCAAGTACAGTCAACTCTCCCTAACTCGATATTGAAGAGACCATCGAGTTAGGGTGATATCGAGTAAGAGAACACAAAACCAGTGCAAATGCGATCTAAGGGTCTATCGAGGTAGCCATGAAAATCATCGATATATGATACATATCAAGTAAGGAAAGTGAACTGCAAATCTTCGGTGCCGTATTGCCCACAGAGCCAAGATGATCCAGAAACCGTCCAGGAAGCGTTGAAGCGGTCCGATAGAGATCATTGGGTCATAGCGATTGAGAGCGAGATGAGTGCATTGAGCGAGAACGGAAACAGGACTAGTTTTCGTCAGTCGAGATATCATCGTACTATCGGAGGCCAATTTCGACCAAGACGTTGAAGTTGAAGAATTGCTGCACAGAAACGACACCATTGTGGTTGTTGGCATCAACAAAAAAAGGCAAGCCGAGCTGAACGTTGCAGTTGATCCAGAGGAAGACAATGTCGAATGTGGAGTTGGAACCGGGAACAGAGGAAGAACAAGAGGCTGACCATTAGAGTGATGCAAATTTCAAAATTTTTGTTCCCCTATGCTTAAACGATTTCAATTATGGTAAAAAGCATCCTCCCAAAATTTGAATTGATTTGGAAGAAATTTGACTGTGCACACGCCATTCGAAGTTTATATGGAGATTACTATGGAAAACGCCAACCTTTTGTGTTTAGCCCTCTATCTCTTCGTCATAATATTTTTATGGAAAAGTGAACACAATCTTCTCATGTGAAATTCTTCCAGCTACAACTTAGCCGAAGTCCCCATTTTGATTGGAAGTAAGGAAAAATGTTATTCATCATCATAAAGTGGGTTTACCTTCAGTAAGATTCACCAACTATTCGGCAGGCAACAGTGGTGCTCCTGGCGGGAAGAATAGATCAAAGTAATCCAGGCTACTATGTTCTACAGCAAAAAAGCAGTGTTGCTCTGAAAGTAATGGAATCATCATCTCAGCATGGTTTAGACTTTGGACTCAAGAATAACAAATTATCCTTACGTCCCAACAACATGTGGTCTTCAGCAAAGTTGTAGCTGGGAAGATTTTACATGGGAAGAGTGTGCTCGCTTTTTCATATATTATTATGACGAGCAGATAGAGGACTGATCACAAAAGGTTTGGCTTTTCCATAGTAATTTCCATATAAAACTTAAAATGGCGTGTGCACAACCAAATTTCTTACAAATAACTTCAAATTTTGGGAGAATGATTATCATCATAATTAACACCGTATAAGCATAGGGGAGCCAAAACTTCAAAATTTGCATCAGTCTACTGACCATCTAGAGGTAACGGCAGTTCAACCGTCCGCGTTCCCTTCGCATCTTATCCGAGGCAGTGTTTATCCTTATCCCAGGAGCAACAAGAGGGAGCAAAACATTTCAAGGAAGAATATTTTGATCTGCAAAAGATTTCTGAGTACAGTGACTGGGAGCGCTCAGTCGGAACTAAGTACATCACTGCTTCCATTAGGAACAGCAAAACTTCAGCGTCGTAGTGCCCAGAGAGCCAAGATGTCCCAGACACCGTCTAGGAAGCGTTGGGGTGGCCCGGTCGAGATCATTGAATCGAAGCGAGGGAGAGCGAGAACAGCATATGGCGTTTGGATGAGCTGCCATGGGTTTTCAAGGTCAAGACAAACGCGGATGGTTCCATTGGACAGTGAAAGGTGCGACTTGTGATCCAGAGTTGTTCGCAAGTGAAAGGCGTGGACTATCAGGATACCTATTCGCCTGCCGTTCACTACGTAACGGTACGTTACCCTCTGCGTTGGTGGCAAAGTTGGATCTGGTGATGCATCAAATGGG
Organism: Aedes aegypti; assembly: GCF_002204515.2. NCBI lineage: Eukaryota > Metazoa > Arthropoda > Insecta > Diptera > Culicidae > Aedes > Aedes aegypti. Next base: position 385,000,684 of record NC_035109.1, on the reverse strand, counting down.
CACAGGACAATTTGGACATTGGAGAGATCTTCATGGAACAGGCAGAAGAGATGCGGGACGATGGAGCACAGAGGAATGTTTGCAGGCTACAGAAGGCCTGAAGCAAGCCAGCAGAGTATGGAACCGAAAGATGGACACCAAGGTCAATCAAATGGGTTTTCAAGCAATCCAAATATACGTGAACGATTTTCTGATCGTTTCGAATGATCATCGGTTCCAAATCAAGCAGCTTTGTGCGGAGTTCAAAATGAAAGATTTGAAACCGGTCAAACAGGTGTTGAAAACTGCGAGTAACCAGATCGGACGGCGTCGTGGCAACCGACCAAGAACAGTACATCGATGAGCTATTGACGAAGTTCAATATGGTCGAATACAATACTGCTCTAACTCCCTCGATGTGAATCAGCTACTCACCAAGGAAATGTGTCCTGTTTAACTGAAGAAAAGAAGATGAACATGAAGAACATTCCGTACAGAGAGCTTGTTGGCGGATTACAGTTCGTTGCGCAGTGAACCAGGCCGGACATCAGCAATGCAATAAGTCTGGTTCTGCAGCTTTTGTAGCAACCGTGGACCGCCATACTGAACAGTGGCCAAGAGGATACTTCGGTACTTAAGTACAGGTACGAAGCAAGAAAAGAACATGAGGATTGGAGAGACGAATTTCCGTGGCTACAGTGACGTAGATTGGGGTGCCAATACACGATCACGACGTTCTGTGAGCGGTATGCGTTCTTGGAGCAAGGTGACGTTGTTAGCTAGAATTCGAAAAGGCCCCCTTCCCCCCCTGCACTTTCGACAACAGCGCAACCAAAGGGAAGGCCATGTGGTTGGAGAAGATTTCTGCTAGTGCCTTGGTAATCCATCGCGACAACAAGAGGGCTATCAAACTGGCGAACGTGAGGTTGGCTACTCGGCACGTAGCAAAGACATTGACATCAGCATCTCTGCGTTCGAGAGCAAACGAAGACAAACATCAAGTTGGTCTATATGGCATCCGAACTTCATGCGGCGAACATTCTTACCAAAAGCGTTAGCTGGTCCGAAGCACACGTGAATATGAAGAAGCTTAGGGTTTTTTTAACTTTACGCTTAACGCTAAGTATGCTGTTTCGCTCAAGAAAAGTAGAGAAATTTCGTGACTGAATGGGTCAAGAAATTTCCTACAAAGAGTTTCATTCGAAATGTCATTTATTTTCAACTGTGTTACTACGATCGAAGAAATGTGATTTTCTTGAACCATTTCGGGGAAGAAATTTTCCACGCATTAAGATAAACGATTACTTTTCTTCTCAACAGCAAACCAGGCTTAAGGGGGATGTTAGAATAGTAAGCGTTGCGTTTTGTAATTTGCAATAGGGTCCTTCACAAAACTCAACTATCTCTTTCACTCTTTCATAAATGTGTAAACAACAAGTTAGTTAACGTCAAATCCCCATACAAAATCAAGAACAGTGCAGAGTCTACAAATCGTTCTGTGTTAAGCTCTTAAGCAAACCGGTCAAGTTTCTCTGCTTTCAAAAACTTTCAAAAAATTCCCAGTTATTCCGTTAATTGTTGAATTGTTCGGAAGGATCAACTGGTAGTTTGAATTGCTTAAAACAAATAATCCAATTGATGGGCCCTTTTTTATAAGCCGAGTCAAGCAATATGACTCGACTGAGTCACTGTCATTCGTAGAAAATTTTCTGTCACTTCAAGAATATCAACAGTTGTCACTCTATCTCTGCACTATTTTGAATTTGCATGGGATTTTGACTTTTACTGGCCTTGCTTTTTACAAGTTTCGCGGAGGTAAGGAAGAAAGAGGAAGATTTTTATGCAGATCCCTATGGGAGTCGACGGGTTACTCAGAAATATGGCATGCTTACTCCCTGTCGATCAAAGTAAGCATGCATATTTCTGAGGTAACCCGTCGACTCCCATGGGGATCTGCATAAACATCTTCCTCTTTCTTAGAAGAATTTTGTTAAATATACCGAAAATACGGTACGGACCACGAAAAATGTGAAATCGTTCAAGCATGCATCATTGTCCAATTTTTGTAATTTTTTGTTACAAATCTTAAAATGCACTAAAGTAAAAAAAAGTTCGATGGTTTCGTAGTCAGAATAATCACTTAATCGATAGATACTCTGGTGATTAACTTTTCACCATAAAAAAGAATATAATTATTGAAATCATAAGTTTGTTTGGTTTCTAAGGGGATGTAGGGAGTCTTAGAAAAAGGTAATTTTTCATATTCACAATAGGTATTTCTATCAGAGTTCATGAATTTTGGGAGCATTTGCGTCTTGATGTGCCTCTATTACTCCATTAATGATGCCAACATGTACTTTTTTGAAGATGAAATTTGTTCCTTTTATTAGAGACAACTTGGAGGAACACCAGCTCATAGTTTTCAGTAGATAGAGCCGCATATGACACTTTTATAAAACTTCAATCATGATTTCTTCAGGATAAGCAAATTAAGCTGAAATGTGTCTAAGAATCCAGCGCAAATAAATGAATAAATGAACTCCATGATAAAATATTGAGAGTATGCTTCCAAATCCTCCTTGGGAAAATGACAGATGAATTTCATGTTCTAAAATGAATTGAACTAATTAAATAATTCAATAAAATCTATGATCTTTTTTCATATAAAAACTACCATAAAATATAATATGGCTGATAGTCCGATTTTTTTCTGACATTTCATAATGATCCAAACAATACTTTACTTTTATTGCTGCAAGTTGGTTTCTAAAAATTATGAGCAGTTAAATCTCTAATGAATTTCATAAAAAAGTCTTCTGATATCAATTAATAACTCCCTGACAGTTCTCTAAACAAAAAATTAAAGCTTTTTGCATAAGTTTAAACCAATAAATAAATTTATTCTCTATTTTGTAGGGAGTATAAAATTAAATTGCACCACTGTTTAAATGGCTGTGTTTTGGAGTGGTACAAGGTTAAGACGGTCAATTTTCGTGCCGCAGCATCTCAACCCCCAGAACGCACCAGATCTGCGGCTAATTGAAAAGTACTGGACCGTCATGAAGCAGACACTCCATCCTAAAGGAAGTGAACCCGTTAAATAGTTAAAATATGATTTTGACTAGGCGGCGCACAAATAGGGACTCGTCAAGGGCAGACAATTAAAGAAACAAGGGTAAAATCAAGTAAGTTAAAGAAACAAGGGTAAAATCAACAGAAAAGTTAAAAATTTCCATAAAAAATAAAGAAGTGCATAGGGAAAAACAAAATTTTCCAATAAATAAAAAAAAATTTGAGCAATAAATAGATTCAAAAGTGCAGTTAGAATCGACAATAATCTCACTAAAAAATATCGAATTTTCTATTTAAAAACCTCAAATGTTCCCTATTTTCGTTCACAAAAGCAAGAAATAATTATTAAATTTTCCACAAAAAAAAGCCAAAATTTGCAATAAATAAATAATAATTCGCCCACAATAAATCAAAAATTTCCATTCAAAAAAATCATAGATAACAATAGCAGTAAATGCAAAGTTGCAATAAACAAACCCAACTGAGCAATTCAAAATGACAATCATACATGAAAATGTTGTAGAAAATTCCAATATTTAAGTAAAATTTTCCATAAAAATAATGTAATTTTACAATAATGAGTAATAATGTGTATAATGCATTTCATAAATTTTCAGTCAAACTGAAGCATTGGACAAAACATTTGTAACTTTTTCAATTTTCCATACAAAATGACCAACTTTGATAAACCATATCTCAGTTATTTATAATCCGATTTGAATGAAATTTTCACAGAATATCAGACATAACTTGAACTTTAACATATATTTTTGAGTGATTTTTCCAATCACAAGTTGAAAAGCAGTAACGGTTATACTAAAGTGAATTTTTTTGACGATTTTTCATAATTGACATAACTTAACATATTGAAGGAATAGCTTCATCGTATGTTCAGCAAAGTTGTAGATTTTGACGAGATTAATAAGTTTGCTGAAGATAGTTAATGTGTAAGGCTATCAGATTTTGAGATAAAAAGTTTTGAATTTTTCGTCGAAAATTACACTTTAGTCAAATCGTTATTACTTATAAACTCGTGATTGGAAAAATTATTCAAAAATATATGTTAAAATTCAAGTTACATCTGATGTTCTGTAAAAGTTTCATTCGAATCGGTCCATAAATAACTGAGATCTAACTTACCAAAGTTGGTCATTTTGTATGGAAAATCGAAAAAAGTTGCAAATGTTTTGTCCAATACTGTATGTAGATGTAGAAATTGCATTTTAGAGTTCGATAATTAGTTACGTAAGAATTTAGGGGAGGGGAGAGCGGGGAGATTGGCCGGGTTTGAAAAAATATTTCTTGCCATATAGATAAAATCAATGTTTCATACAAAAAAATCATACATGGAGGGGAGGCGAGGTCTCGAAAAATCACAAAAAAAGGTTTTTTAATACACCCCATCGTTAGGCGCGACAATTTTACTTATTTCGGCAAAGTTGAAATGAAACATGGAACATGGAATATCTAATCTTCCAATATTAGGAACACTTATGTCACTGCTTGGGTTATGTCCAACTACATTGATGGTAGAAGCTTATGCTCTCATGCCCAACCAGCCAGGGAACTGGTGTTTACAAACTAAGCATCAGTAAAGTAACTGCCCACAGCAGTTGCAGAAATATGTATACTTCGATTAATGAGTTTTTTCCTAAATATTTTTTTTTATTTGCATACGAACATAACGCTTTTTAAAGTATTTTCCAATAGGTTCATTTTTAGATCTAGTGGGTTGTCTCAGTACTACAAATATGGTTAAGCATGCTGTAACGCTACTTTTGTACCTCATCACTCACTTCATGTTTCATTTTCAAACTTTGCCGAAATAATTAAAATTGTAGCGCCTAACGATGGGGTGTATTAAAAACATTTTTTTGAGATATTTCGAAACCTCGCCTCCCTCCATGTATGATTTTTTGTATGAAACATTAATTTTTTCTATATGGCAAGAATTTTTTTTTTTTCAAACCCGGCCAATCTCCCCACTCTCCCTTCCCCTAAATTCTTACCCTAAATTTATGAAATCCATTACACACATTATTACTCATTATTGGAAAATTACGTTATTTTTATGGAAAGTTTTACTTAAATATTGGAATTTTCTTCAACATTTTCATGTATTGATTGTCATTTTGAATTGCTCAGTTGGGTTTGTTTATTGCAACTTTGTATTTACTGCTATTGCTATCTTTGATTTTTTGAATGGAAATTTTTGATTTATTGTGGGCGAATTATTATTTATTTATTTGCAAATTTTGGCTTTTTTTGTGGAAAATTTATAATTATTTCTTGCTTTTGTGAAAAAAGTAGGGGACATTTTGAGGTTTTTAAATGGAAAATTCAACATTTTTTAGTGAGATTATTGTCGATTCTACTGCACTTTTGAATCTATTTATTGCTCAAAATTTTTTTATTTATGGAAAATTTTGTTTTTTCTATGCACTTCTTTATTTATTTATGGAAATTTTTAACTTTTCTGTTGATTTTACCCTTGTTTCCTTACTGGCAAATTTTGCATTTTTTATGGAAATTTTATATTTTTTTATGGGACGTTAATATTTTAGTCACTCGTCAAGGGCGCCACGAGGCAACGCTACGACTCTGGGCAAAAAACAGCACGTTCCAAACGTTGGAATGGCCTTTCGTCTCTGCTTTTGGACCGTCAAAGCGTCCCAACAAGTGGAAAGGATGAAAAGAATGGCATTTATTAATCTGTGTTTTCGACTCGGGCTTCAACCGGGAGCTTTTTGAAAAATTCACCGAATATAGCACCGATATTAGGGACTATTACTGAAGTGGGAGATCCCGCTCTTGTATATTTCACAAGTATTCGGGGTGTTTACGTGGAGTTCAACTATCCGGGACGTCATCGTACACCAAACAATTTGGATCACAGCTTTTAGCACATTCTTCGCATCATCGCCATCATCATCGTTGGCAAAAATGTACAGAGATACTCCTTCCTTTTCCATCGCCGTGGTAAAACTTTCGGGGCCCCCGATCGTGCAGCCATAAATAATCGAGGAAAAAGTAATTTGTTTGCCGAATGGCAATGTAAAGTAATTGCAAACGATCTGTTTTTCTCGCCTGAGAAGGATGTGGCAGAACGAATGGGATGGAATATTCGAACGATGGATAAACGTCCGCCATATGACGAGTGTTATCGGACGTCTCTCGATGGTTTTGGACGATGATGCGTTTGGGTGGTTTGGCGAGCATTGCGTTTTTTTTCAACACCAGTCTTGAAACTGTATTTCAGAGTGGGGTTTGAGTGCAGCTCTTGCTTTTCGGTGATGGCGGTTAGTTGACTTCTGTTCAGTTCATGGTCGTCGTACTAGCACAGTGTCGGTTGACGAGTGCTCCATATTCCCAGCTGATGGATTGGTTCTAATTTGAATAATAGTTATATATTTTACACTGATTTTGGACGAATTGTTTTCGTTTGGTAGGATGAGGGAAATTTATGGTGCCATTAGATCAAAGCTTTTTCTCAACTTCCATCAGATGGGGACATTGAGTTAAAACATATAGAATTTTCAGAACCCCCCTTCCCTTAGTGGCCTTTTAGTTTCTTTTAGTTGACTCTTTTCTAAATTGTGAGTTTTCCCTCTTTCGAAGACGATAGGAGCCCTTCAAATGCTCCGCAAATTCCCACTGATGCTCTCCGCTCCGCTTGTGTGCGTACGTATTCAAAAGCAATTTTACGCTAGACTGCATTGTAAATATTTATGCATTATAATCTTGCCTCGCGCATGCATTCAGGGCTTACCGCAGCCAGAACCTTCGCCAGCCAAAAGTACCCGCGCTTCAAACGACGACTACGACAACGCTGACGACGAAACGGCGCTTGTAACTAATTTGAATGTACAAGCATCGTTGATGTTCTGCTTCGTTTGCCTACCTCTCCGTCCGGGTTTCGGTTATAAGCCGAGTGCCAACTACTACCGGTTTACGTAGACCAGATGGTGGCTGGCTGGCTCGCTGGCTGTGGCTCGACCCGAGTATTTATGGGTGATGGAAAACGCTTTTTTGCAGTCATGAAATGAAAAGCTGCTTGTTGTTGCCACCGCCATCGTAGTTGTCGTTGTCGCCATCGTCGTCTTCATCGTTTTCACCGGCATCAACCATTAATGGTTGACAAACGTACCTAAAAGGGAGAAGCTCGCGTGGAACTGTGGGCTAGAAATCAAATGTTTCGCTACGAGATTTCAAGCACTTTCATAATGAAGAAGTTGAAAAAGTAAAACAGATTTATATATGCATCATTCTATTTCAAGTGTCAACCAAAAAGTTTGAACAAACAATTGACCATCACCGATTTCAACCAAACATTGGTTAAATGTATCCCTATCGAACAACGATGAAATCCACAGTTTTGAAATTAAAACATTCAACTCTATCATGTAACTACATCCATCATGCACATCTGCACGGAATTGTTTTAATGATAAACTTAAAAATTCACGCTTATGAAATTAGTTTCGTAGATAGAGGGAACGGTTAAACATATTTTTGATGCACCATTCAAAACTATTCTTCCAACTATCCATTGCAAATTTCGATCCCTGGCCCATAGTGTGCGTGGGTGCCACTTTTTCGGCGAAAGTTGTCGATCGGTTACATGCACCCTCGTCGATGCATTTCGGTATCAGCCTCAATGTCATCCCTTGATGATGGTGGTGGAGAAAAGCACAAAGCAGCTTGCAACGGTACGAACAGTTCACTCCATGTGTCGAAGAAGAACGGCAATCGGGAATTGTTGGATGTGTTTGTTCATTCACACGCTTCCGGATGTTGGCTCGGGTCGGGATGTCTGTCACAGTGTGAATAATTTATGAGCTTTTCCTTTCGCTACATTGGGTGCCCGGTTATTTGAAGGGTAGGGAGGTGTGGAAGAGGGACTTGAAGTTTTCGCACATTTTCAGTTGTGTGTCAAAATTGGAATAGCGTTTGAAATGTTATGGCTAAAATGGTCCAAAACACAGTTACTGTGGGTAAAAATAACTGAGATGATGGAAAGAATCTAGATTATATGTAAACAATCTGTACTAAAAAAATCATAAACTAAGAAAATCAGAACTGTTATAATAGGGGAACTTACGTATTGTCGGCAGCCTAAGCAGCTGAACTTTGAAGAACACAATTATACAGAACAATGAAGCACAACAATTAGCAGGATACACCTGAACTGCACTTGAGCACTCTTTATTTAGTAATTATTATGCACAAAACACTATTTTGTTCTCTAAATCATCTATTTTTCCTCACCAAAGTCACGAGGCACTTGTTCTTTTATCGGCAATGCAATTACTATTGTCGGCAACAAAAATGTTCACTTCGGCAATCCAAAATGTATTGGTAACTTTTTGTATTTGTTGACAATGCCTGAATTTAAACGTCACTCATTATATTCTACCCGTTGAAAGGGCCAATGCAGAAAAAACAGACTACACTGAGAACAGCATTGCATGCAACTGCAGTTATAAATAGAATAGCTGGGAGTCATATTGAATACACAACGCCACTAAATTTGTGCAGACTAAGGCACCGTCCACAAATTACGTAACGCTCTAGGGGGAGGGGGAGTAGGCTCAAACGCTGTGGCTCAACACACAAAATTTATTTTTTCATACAAAGACCGTTGCGGAGGGAGGAATGGTCGAACACGATTCTCTTGATTTGTTCTTATTGCGTATCAATTCTACACGCGGTGATCTGGGCTAGGGTAGAAGCACCGGTTTTGGCCATACGCCAGTTATAGCCATAGGGGGATTATACACCGTTTTACATAGCCAATCAGCATTAAATCTTTTGTGTTCAATAGATCACATTCACATGATAGAGCTGCATTCATTTATTCGTCCAAATTGATTCAAACATAAGAAAAACAATTCATTTGCCTTATAATTTCAACTCCCATACACCTAATTTGGCCAGGGGACTCATGAGAAATCTATGCGATTGGCCAATTTAGGAACCGAAGTTAAATCTCTGGCCGAAACTGGTTCCGTTGGTCGTTGGTTGCAATATGGGTATTTTCGGAACGAGCACGACAAGGGGATGACGAACATCGATATCCGACGCCATTTTAAAATCCAAGATGTCGGCCTCTGGTCAAGGAAAATTGTTCAAAACCCATGCAATATGGGTATTTTCGGAACGGGTGCGACGAGGGGATGACGGAAATCGATGTGCGACGCCATTTTGAAATTCAAAAAATTTCTTTAACCGGAGATCGCCAACTTGAATTTGAAAATGGCGTCGGACATCGATTTCCGTCATCCTCTCGTCGCACCCCTATCGAAAAAACCCATATTGCATGGGTTTTCAACGATTTTCCTTAACCGGAGGCCGCCATCTTGCATTCCAAAATGGCGTCGGATATCGATTTCCGTCATCCCCTAATTGTACCCGTTGTAAAAATACTCATATTGCATGGGTTTTTAATGATTTTACCAAACCAGAGGCCTCCATCTTAGATTTCAAAATGGCGTCGGACATCGATTTCCGTTATTCCCTCGTCGTGCCCGTTCCGAAAATATCCATGAGAACATACCCTGAGTTATTTCTATTAGCTTTTTCCCATTATGCGCAAGATTTTGGTTTCAGTTTTTGTATCAATGATAGGATAGATAGGCATAGCTATAAAATTTTGCAGATAGTGTGATAGAGGTAATATAGTCTATCTTCTATCCATCTTTTTTCAAGAAGTGATAGTATCCCTATCACTACCCATAGTATCAAAAGATAGACGTGATAATGGTAATTGAGAGGAAAACATTTGAAGCCTGTCCAGGTTGCCGTGAAATATATTTTTGTTTTCAAATTTGGTTTTATTACGTAAATTTATGAATTTCAATTTTTTTTCTTGTGGCGAATCTTCATAAGGGTTTTTTATGTTTATCGATAGTTCAATTTTCTGAGTGAAGTTTGTTTGGACCAATGTCACTTCCTCGAAGGGGTGAATTTGGGCCAATTTTACGTCTCCAATTTAAAGGAAAATAATCAAATTTCAATTATTTGTTAAGAATTTGCAATGTATTCTCATATTAAGCCGAGCACATCAAGTCAAATTGCGAAATTTGTTGAAAAATAAATGAGGACTTACGCATTTTTGGCCAAATATCACCCCCAACGACGGTACTTGCACATTTGTTTTCAAATTTCTTTAAATTCGAAAGGTAAATAATTTCATCGTTAATTGAACTGACCCGCTGAATGGCTCGATATTGTTGGCGTCTGTGAAGGTTGCTGCTCTTGAACGCTCTATCAACAAGTTATTACCGAGAGATTGAATGGTAACATAAAAAAATACCGATGGCGATGTTCCACGATTTTTTCGGATTCGGAAAAATCTAAACTTTTCCAGTAAAATTTATTTGCATTCCTATTATTCTCAGTGTATGAGAAAATCAGAATTGGCCCTTTGCAAATCAATTCACTTATGACTTGACACAAAAACATCATGCTCTGATTGCCTGTAAAACAACAGGAGTGTTGCCAATATAGTTCAACTATTAAAAGACGTATATTTTATATGTTTCTCAGTATATTGAAGATTATGCACTACAATCTTCAAATAAGAAAGTATTAAAAGGTTCAATTGTTACCAATGCATGCTTTGTTGCCTAATTCCAACAAATTAATTATTCATGTTCGTTTTTTTCTGTGAAGTTAAATCGTGAATAAAAAATACACCGCAATTGAATATGGTTTTCTGGCAACCTGTTCCCGTTATGAAAAGTGATTGCCGAGGAAATCAAAGAGCATTAATTTTAATTTGTGATTTAAAGCATAAAAATTAAGTATTTTCGAGTGCTTTATGTACAAATCAAAAGTTCAATAGTGCATAAGTGATCGGTGCGTAGCTGTTGTGAAAAAATCGGCATTGGAGCGGAAAATTGGACTTTTTAAAGTGGTGAGTTTTTGTATGCTGTTCTTGTGTTGTTTTATTCGGCAGCTCACGAATGACGATAATTTCGTAAGCATTTATTTCATTTAACGATGAAACCCATGTTATATAATATTTTTGTGAAAGGTGTGATTTACATGGAAGATTATAGTTCAAGGAATATGTTGAGTGCAGTGAAGTTATCTCTTGTTCCGTAGATAAATTGAAAAAAGGACGATAAGTTAGTGCTGCCGAAAATACCCTTAGGGTGCCGAAGCCATCATTTACCCTACTTCCACAAAAAAATAAAGATTGAGTGAAAATTAGTAATTGTAATATACCTCCTTTTTGATCGTCCACTAAGAGATATAGCTTATATTCACCTGAAAATGAAGAAAAAAATAGAATCAGTAAGGTACATTTCAATGTGACAGTATATAGGCTGACGTTAAGTAGAGCGGGATGCTTTAGAAACAATATTGTAGTCTTTGTCAGTGCGCATCGTACCGTATTCAGTGAAGTAAACCTTATCGAAAAACATGCAAGTTGAATCGTTCTGTATGAAACGTTAGCGTTATCAGGCCTTGCAAACACTTAAATTTCGAGTGGTGGGTGAAGATTTGGATCCTTCATCTTGATTTAACTCAAATAAAAAGGCGTGGCATCTTCATGATTCTTAATCCGGACACAACCACACTTTTGAATCATATTCCATACACTTTGATTCGAATTCCGGACAGCACTTGAAAAACACAATTAGAATAGTCAAATCAATAATTCAACTCACTTAGCCGTTAGAAATACGTCAAAATCTGAGAGAGACTCGCGAAGAGGAAAAATATCATGGTCATATGCAGCCCAGATTCCGCTGTCACGAAACGTCAAATGCAGCCCGTCGTTTTTATGGCTGAAAAAGTGAAAAGTATTGTGTTCAAAGTAAACTGTTATTAAAAACCTCAGGCGGCGGAGCAGTTTTTTTCCAAAGTTGCTGATAAATCTAAGCAGAAGATTGATTATTTCTAATGTCTGCTACGTTTGCTGGCATAAAATTTCACTCAAACGGCTATTTATGATTCGATGTGAGGCAAACTCAATTATTTTTTGCTGAGAGGTTCATGTGAGGATTTGAACAGCATGCGCATAATTGGTATTGGTATGGTTTTAGCAGCAAAGTAGAGTGTCCGGAATTCGAAGCTGTCTGCGATTCGAATCAAAACGGTACCTTCGTGCCGTGCATACATAAATTCTCTCTGCTCTTGGAAGTTTTTAAAACTACCCAAAGCAATAGAACAGTGCTTCTCAGTGCTACAAAAACAGTACTTTTCAGTACTATTTTCCTACTATTGATCCCATTATGATCCTTGTTTGGACTAGAGCAGTGATTCCCAAAGTGGGTGGCGAATTCAGGCTCAAGGGGGCGAAAATTTGTAAAATAGAATTTGGGGGGCGAAAAATCCAGAAAGGGGGAGAAAAAGTTAGCATGCGAGCATTTGAAAATAATTACTTATAACCTTTGGAGGACACACATCTGAAGGTTAATCAATTCCAAACTTGAATATTTCCAGCCCATTTTTCCTTAGATCGTTATATCTCTTATCATGGTCAAAACTATTATAGACATTCAATCATTTTTTTTAAATGATTATCAAACACAAAATATTTGTGTTATTCATTGAGATTATTAAATATCATGTGTTTTAGGAATTTGGGCATTTGAGATTTTCACGAGATTTTTCAGATGGCCAATATATATAAGGATCTCTTTTTGTAATTTTAAGGTTTGGAAGTTGATATTTCCGGCATCCTGGCTTTTAACAAAAAAAAAATCTACAGAACCATTTGTGATGTTTTTAATCATTTTATAAACAAATTTTAAAAAGTTTAACCTACAAAAATCGCGTTCCAGAGATGTTAAAGACAAAAAATAAACTCTATTTATAAATACATTTGATAAAATTTCAAAGATGCGTTGGATCTATACTTCTAGAACGTCTGAAAAATTCGAGCTTTTCTTGGTGTTAGAAAAACACCTTTTTGATAAATTGAATTGATAAATGAGTTGAAAAACATTCTAGATTTTCATATAATTTTCAGGGTTTTTGAATTGGATAAAGAAAGGCGTTTGAAACGTCAGGTATTTATTACTCATAATTTCTGAAAATCATTCCAGCAATTTTAGAAATAGCAGATAAATCACAATTCACGGGGTGAGTTTTCAAAAACTAACAATTGCGAACAGAATCATTGCATTTCACCCAAATATGACATTTTGCTTCGAAAACATTGCATTTGGTTCAGTTTTGGAGTGCTTCGCCCCCAACTTCGTCACAAGGCGCCAATGAATACATTACATTTGTAAAGTTGAAACTGGACCAAACTTTTACCGACTAAATCAGTAGCCTGTAATGTACGCAAGATATTTTTATAATCGATATTATAATATACAGCACAGGTTACCGATATTAAGAAAATATTTTTAATGTACATAATAATTATTGAATTATGATTATTTGGATATGCGAGTCGAAGAAATTTTTTGTCCTTATTAAAATATTTGAATCACATAGCAGGGGGGCGATTCCAGATTAATATTGGCCTCAAGGGGGCGAAAGTTGAAAAAGTTTGGGAAGCACTGGACTAGAGGGTCTTGTTTCCCGGACTCGAAAAAATCCCTGAATTCGGGATTTAATTTTTTTAAATCCCGGGATTTCCCATGATCCCGGGATATAAATCAAATGCTTCCAAAATGACTACAGAATAGGTTTTGAAGCAGTTTTTAGTTTCATTGAGTAGTTTTGTAATAACCGAACCTATTTTTGAAGGTTAAGTTGAATTCTTATAGGAAAGAACAGCTATCTTAGATTAAATTCATCAATATTTCACCTATCTGCAGTAAAAGTCAATGGCCATTTATTAAAGTTAATTTGAAACGAAAGTCGTGTTACATAAGGTATAAGTATAGGTGATCACTCTCAAATTTTCCAAAAAATCTTTCAAAATCTACTCTCATGATTATGTAACTTATTTACACTGTTATTATGCTATTATAGTATTGGCATAACAGCTACGTTAGACGATAGAGCTACGTTAGACATGTTAGACCACGAAAAGTGTAAGGTACACCGGACAAATTATAAAGGTTACGGGAAGATAAAAAAATCAATCACATAATCAATTGTTGACAAATGGAACAAACCGTAGAAAAACCTGTTATAGTTTATTAAAAATTACGTAACAAATATACCAGAGAAATGCAATTCTTAGCATAAGTGGCCTTAATTATCAACTAAGCTCTTATGACTAAGCTAAATGCAATAAACACATTCTTGCACTGCTGAAAAAAAACATGCCGCTTGTTTTGTGCCATTATTTGAAAATAATACAACAGCTTTTTCTAGTTCGGGATTCCCGGGACAAGACCCTCTAGTTTGGACCAGTGCTTTCGATTCTTTGTTGGACCCGTTAGTGAAAGCTAGCGGTGGTAATCCTTCTTGGACACAATCTTGGGAAAAAACCATCTAAGAGGTCTCTTCATCTTTCGTTTATTTACTAAACAACTTCCTTCCAAAAAAGCGAGAATTGAAACTGTCCCTAAACGTGGCAATAATGTAAGAAAAGACGTTTCTCCGGAATACGCACTTTCTTCCAAGGGTGAAATGGTTAATGCTGATAATTGCATCGAAATGAGCAATTAGTTCTATGCTCTAGACAAATCTCCGAACATCAAATCGAATCAGCCTCTAGTCCAGGCTCTTTGATTCAAGTGAGGAAACAAAGAGTTCCACTTATCGTGGTCAGTTGTTCTGAATTTGGAGGATTTAGTAAGGAGATCACTCTGATCACTCGATAGCGGCAACAGCGGTCGAGAGTTCATCCCTTCAAGTTTAATGAGCACAGTAGACTGTTCTTCTAGGATCGCAAAGCAGAGCAAATTTGATGGGATGTTGTCCTCGGAGAGATGCTTGGCGATCTTATCGTAGTCGGGACCAGATTGAAGCATAGTCCAGAGTGCGTGCAGTTCATTTTTTCGCCCCAATAAAATTCGTATCGTTATCAGAGTACAAACGCTGCGGCATATTCCGCCACCAAACGAAACGGTCAAGTGTCATCAGGAATGCAGCCGCACTCAGGTCACTCTTCTTCTTCTTATTGAAATTAACGTCCCCACTGGGACATAGCCTGCTTCTCAGCGTAGTGTTCTTATGAGCACTTCCACTGTTATGAACTGAGAGCTTTCTTTGCCAAAGTTGCCATTTTCGTATTCGTATATCGTGTGGCAGATACGATGATACTCTATGCCCAATATTTCCAATACGAAAAGATCCTTGACCGACCGGGATTCGAACCCAGACACCTTCAGTATGACTTTGCTTTGACAATCTGATGCTTCACATTGAATTCAGTGTTGTGAAAAACTGAATTTCTCACAACTCACGCTTGAGATTTTTCATGCGTGAGTTGTCAATCATGCAACTCAGCAGTCAAAAAATCATGGATGAGTTGGCTCACCTTTTTAACTCATTGTCTCGTATTTCCACAGTTTACTCACACACGGCAATAATTTCTTGTTAGTCTGGTAAAATTATGTTAATCCTTTCTAACGTAAACAACAATATTCGGGTTTCATGAGTTTTTGCCGGGTTTTGCGACTGAATCATTATTTACGGTTTGAGTTGATTGAGTTGATTTTGCGTCAAAATCTCAAGCGTGAGATTTGCGAAGCAGATCTCAAATGAGTTTGCTCTCACGGGAGAGCTTATTGATTGATATTTTGAGTGTGAGTCTATCAACACTGATTGAATTATTCATTGGACAGTAGGGCAATTCAAATTTCAAAAATGTTTGAAAATCCAATCTCCCATATGCTCTTTACCATTCTTACCATAAAAATAGTGTTCTGTGAAATTTTCAGCTTTCTAGGTGGTGATTTAAAGGTGGCCCAAAGACAATATAGGTTTATATAGAAATTACTATGGAGAAATTTAGAGAAATGTTCCAAACACTCTAGTACTGTAATGTAAGTAGAAACTTATCATCCCATATTGAAAACTCATTCTTCAAACCTTAATGAAGGGTGTTGCTGAAGAAACAAATCCCTTTTGAGCTAATTTTGTTTGGGATTTTGGTACATGTTTGCAGGGCTATAATCCCATATTAGGCTAAATAATAGCAAACAAACTCATGGATATCTCTTCTGCTATCGTTCGGATTGAACTTCTCTCTTCACCAATCTTCTACATTATGGTTTGAAGAACGAGTTTTCATTATGGGATAATAAGTTTGTATTAATATTACAGAACTACCGTGTTTGGAACATATTTCAAAATTTCTCCATAGTAATTTCCATACAAACCTATATTGTCTTTGGGCCACCTTTAAATCACCACCTTGAAAGCTGAAAATTTCACAGAACACTATTTTTATGGTAAGGATGATAAGGAGCATATGGGAGATTGGATTTTCAAACATTTTTAAATTTTGAATTGCCCTATTGGACAGCCTCAATCGGTCACCGACGCAAATCAATCCATCGGCGTCAATGAAAGGGTTTAGCAGACGAAAGCAGAATTTATTCAGAACCAGTTGTCCTTTTTCATTTGGCATTCTGCAACTCGCAGAGGACCTTGCTAGAATATTTCTTAGTTTTATTACGAGAATAGTTGCAGGGGCCCAGATAGCCGTAGTGGTAAACGCGCAGCTATTCAGCAAGACCAAGCTGAGGGTCGTGGGTTCGAATCCCACCGGTCGAGGATCTTTTCGGGTTGGAAATGTTCTCGACTTCCCAGGGCATAAAGTATCATCGTATCTGCCACACGATATACGCATGCAAAAATGGTCATTGGCATAGTAAGCTCTCAGTTAATAACTGTGGAAGTGCTCATAAGAACATTAAGCTGAGAAGCAGGCTCTGTCCCAGTGAGGACGTAACGCCAGAAAGAAGAATAGTTGCAGAATTCTAAGCTGCACTAAACAACATCAAAGAAAA
Organism: Aedes aegypti; assembly: GCF_002204515.2. Taxonomy (NCBI): domain Eukaryota; kingdom Metazoa; phylum Arthropoda; class Insecta; order Diptera; family Culicidae; genus Aedes; species Aedes aegypti. The sequence continues at coordinate 384,983,756 of NC_035109.1, read as the reverse complement.
TTTGATATGATGAAAATCTATCGAATAGCGAATTTCGCTTCCGTACTTAGGTAGTCAAGATGCGATTCTTTTTCATCTCCAATTCTTATACCGCATTCCTGACCATATTGAACGGGCCACTGCAACCGTTCTTCGCATAGCCACTTGAGGTCACATTTCCACAGTTCACTGTTGATCAAATCATCGGCGGACATTTCTCTTGGTATTATATCTGCAGGGTTTTCGTTTCTAGAAATATGCTGCCAATGTGAACCGTGAGAAGAAGCCTGGAGACATGGTATTCGGAGCGGATGTACATGCATGCGCTATAGTCGACTTCCGACGCATCGATTAAACATTGCAGTTTCGCAGAGCAATAGCTCTGAACAAACGCAAATCTGTCGAGGCTGAAGTTGCACGCAGAATTGACGCCTTTTGCGTTGTAAGTCAGGCGATACTTCGTCGTCTCAATCTAAGGCGAGTAACCACAAATGCTGCATCAGTATTTTTGCTTGTGCAGCAACGGGAGCAATAATACCAAGTGGGACGAATCATTGCATAATTACTGCTAAAATATTACGCTTGGTAGCAGGTTGGATCTTCACCATGAGAGACACAATGAAACTGTAGACATCTGCTTCAAGGTACCAGCGTATTTCCAAAGTCATTTCACCGGTTTCGAACAACACAGACGATTGTATACCAACCAGCTCAGAGAGAAATCCGGATAGGACCAGGACTAAATTCGAATACCATTTACGGAGACGGAAACCTTTCTTTTGTAGCAGATTGGAGAGTTCTTGAATTGCATAATCAATACTGTTGGCTCCAGCAAGCAGATCGTAAGTGTTTTTCTTGATGCGAACAGGGTCCTCAACAAGTTTCAGAAGCGTTCGTGTAGTGAGGAACGAAGAAGGAGCCAAACCGTACGTAACGGTGCTCAATTCAAACTTTTGAAGCGCCACTAAATTCTCTTGTTCGTGCATCACAACTGGCGGTACATCTTATCGATGTCAACCACCACAGCGATAGCAAATTTCCAAAATCGGATGATCAGACTAAACAAATCGTCTTGGATGACGGTTCCGACGAGCAAGGAGTCATTCAGAGAGTGCCCTGAGCTCGTCTTCGCAGACCCATCGAAAAAGACTCTCACCTTCGTGGTGGAGCTCGAATCTTTCAGAACTGGATGGTGCGGTTCTATCAGAAGCTCAACGCATCCCACAACGGCTTCGTGCCGCGAGCCGAGATGTGCAGGGATAAGGATGAGAGCATTCTGACGGACGAGCGTGAGGTGATCGAAAGGTGGAAGCAGCACTTCGACGAGCACCTGAATGGTGCTGAGAGCAAAGGCAATGAAGGACGGGACAACGGAGGAAATGCCTTCGTCAGTACTGCGGAAAATGGAAACCAACCAGCCCCCACTTTGATGGAGGTTAAGGATGCCATTCACCAGCTCAAGAACAATAAAGCTGCTGGTAAGGATGGTATCGGAGCTGAACTCATAAAGATGGGTCCGGAAAGGCTGGCCATTTGTCTGCACCGGCTGATAGGCACAATCTGGGAAACAGAACAGCTACCGGAGGAGTGGAAGGAAGGGGTAATCTGCCCCATCTACAAGAAAGGCGACATGTTAGATTGTGAGTACTTTCGAGCGATCACTATTCTAAATGCGGCCTACAAAGTTTTATCCCAGATCATCTTCCGTCGTCTGTCACCTGTAGTAAACGAGATCGTAGGAAGTTATCATGCCGGCTTATTTGATGGTCGATCGACAACGGATCAGATCTTTACTGTACGACAAATCGTCCAAAAATGTCGTGAGTATGGTCCCAACGCATCACCTTTTTATCGATTTCAAGGCGGCATACAATAGTATCGACCACGTAGAGCTATGGAAAATCATGGACGAGAACAGCATTTCCGGGAAGCTCACGAGACTGATAAGAGCGACGATGGAAGGTGTGCAAAATTGTGTGAAGGTTTCAGGCGAACACTCCAGTTCGTTTGGATCCCACCGGGGACTACGACAAGGTGATGGACTTTCGTGCCTGTTGTTCAATATTGCGCTAGAAGGTGTTATGCGGAGAGCCGGGCTTAACAGCCGGGGTACGATTTTTACGAGATCCAGTCAATTTGTTTGCTTCGCGGATGATATGGACATCGTCGGCCGAACATTTGAAAAGGTGGCAGACCTGTACACCCGCCTGAAACGCGAGGCAGCAAAAGTTGGACTGGTGGTGAATGCAGCCAAGACAAAGTACATGCTAGCTGGTGGAGCCGAGCGCGACAGGGCTCGCCTAGGTAGCAGTGTTACGATAGACGGGGATACGCTATCGACGAGTTCGTCTACCTTGGATCCTTGATGACGGCTGACAATAACGTTAGCTGTGAAATACGGAGGCGCATCATCAGTGGAAGTCGGGCCTACTATGGCCTCCAGAAGAAGCTGCGGTCAAAAAAGATTCATGCCCGCACCAAATGTACCATGTACAAAACGCTCATAAGACCGGTAGTCCTCTACGGGCATGAAACGTGGACGATGCTCGAGGAGAACTTGCAAGCACTTGGAGTCTTCGAACGTCGGGTGCTTAGGACGATCTTCGACGGTGTGCAGGAGAACGGTGTGTGGCGGCGAAGGATGAACCACGAGCTCGCCCAACTCTACGGCGAACCCAGTATTCAGAAGGTGGCCAAAGCTGGAAGGATACGATGGGCAGGGCATGTTGCAAGAATGCCGGACAGCAACCCTGCAAAGATGGTATTCGCTTCGGATCCGGTTGGTACAAGAAGGCGTGGAGCGCAGCGAGCTAGGTGGGCGGATCAAGTGCGTATCGATTTGGCGAGCGGGGGGCAGAACCGAGAATAAAGAGATGCGGCCACGAACCGAGTATTGTGGCGTGAAATTGTTGATTCAGTGTTATCTGTGTAGATGTTAACTAAATAAATGAAATGAATGAATGGTGGGGAAAATAGTAAGCCTTCGGATTGTCCTCATCGTGCAGGGGAACTGGTGTCACGTGCCCAAGGATACATACTTGGCTGTGCCTTATTTTTCGAAAATTTTTATTTTTATTTGAAATCTTCAGGTAGAAATGTTGTTACGATGAGAGGGTTTCCAAAAAATTGGTCAGATGAAGTTAAGTATCTAAGGCTGACGCTAGATAAAAATTTATCTTTCAAAAAGCACATTGAGGGCATTCAAGTCAAATGTGACAAACATATACAATGTTTTCTTCCATTTATTAAAAAATCAAAACAAGCTTTTGATCTTCGAACAAATGTTCAGCCATGTTGTATGCTGAACCAATATAGAATAGCTGGTTAAATACCAGGAAGAAAGCTCTGTAGAGGATTCAAAATAAAATTTTGAAATTGGTTTTGAAGTTCCCTCCCTGGTATAGTATTAATAAGTTACATAGAATATGCAATGTTGAAACATTGGAACAAATGTAGAATACGATTATCAATAATTTTCGACAAAAAAAAGTTGCGATCTTCCATTGCCGCGGTAAATGCGTTATTTATTTAAGTCAAGTTTAATTAAGTTAATTGATTTTTTTTCTCTTATGAGCCGGTGAAATCTACCCTTCTGAAAAATTCTGAACTGCTACGGCAAATGAAATATAATATTTTGTTAAAAACTGTAATTTTATGGCTCTCGCAGTCTAGGAAAATCAAAACGGAAAATTAACAACATGTTAAAAAAAAACTTAAGTTAAGTAACCTGACACAGAACACCTAGATAAAAGAAATGAATAAAATGATGAAAATTAAAATAATAAATAAATTAATAAACACCAGTTTTTCTTGTGAAGAAATAAACAAACTGACTAACAGAATCTAGGGTTTGTTTGTTGAAAATAAGTTAATCTTAAAAAAATTATAATTGTTTTTGAAGCAAAAAAAAATTACATCTTATCTTGAACTTACAACTTTTCTTTTTAAATACTTTGAATGTAAAATTGATAATCATGCCGTTCCATGCCTCCATTCCAAGAACTTTCAAATGAATTCTAATTTGACCACCCAACCACAGGTCGATTACGGGTGGAATTAAATTTCAGCGCACTTTCTTCCCGATAATCCGGAAAATGAGTCCAACATTCCGCACAATGATCCCATCAATCCGAATGCCGCATAATTATTCGCCAACCTCATTTTCCCGCCTGGTGGCGGGTATCATAAAAATAAACAGCAGCTTTTTTGCGCAATCAGCCAACAATTCCAGCTCAAAAATGACACCATGAATATTCCACAATGGAATATAATAAAACATACAAATTAAGCGCAAATATCAAGCGGTTCATCGAATTCCACCCGAACCAACCGGTCGATGGTGTGGTCGGACCGGAAACGGAAAGAAAAACGGACGCGGTTCTCTCGAAGGCAGGGCTTTTGTTCGGCCAGCCAGTCAGTGGCTTTGGCGGCAGCTAGTCACCCGGATATCCTCCCACTATGGAAACGAACGGGTGAGGGCATGAGCGCCAATTTTCGAGGGGGCGAGAAATGTTTTATCCTCTCAATGCTCTCAATAAGTGGTTACAGTCCGTGGCAGCAAAGCTATGCCATGAAGGTGTTTGGGTTTGGTTCCCGTTCAGACCAGGATCTTTTTGCAATGGAAATTTCTTTGACTTCTCTGGGCATAGGGTATCATCGTATCTGCGAATGCGAGAATGGCAAGGTTTGCAAAAAAAGCTCTCATTTAATAACTGAGGAAGTGCTCATTAGAAGACTAAGCTGAAAAGCAGCCTATATCCCAGAAGAAGGAGAAGATAATTACTACAATAATAATTATTGAAAATAATAACTCCATGAAAGTATCAATTTCTGACTTCAAGAAGCATTAAACATTTCACACATATTCGTAGGTGGTACTGTCCTGGACCATTGTATGAGGGTTGCCTCCTTCCGCCCGTTACCAAAGTCAGAAATTTGGGACTAACCTCTAACTCTTAGACAAGATTGACGCATCCTTTTGTCTTCAAGATGCATATATGTACAAAAACTAGCTTTGAAATAAAAAAGCATTTCAAAGGCTAAAAAATCTACCCGATCAAAATTAATCCTTCTACTCGATTTCTATAGGCACATTACGCCCCCTCAACATTTTCAAAAAGTTTCCGCCTCTGGCCGAGGGTGAATATTGTCAGAACATGCCCACCAGCACCGCATAGCAACTTCCTCGAAGCCAAAGTCCGGATCCAGCTGTGGAAGCTGGCTGGGCACATTCGTGTTTATGCCCTCAATTGAACGCACCGCAACAATCCGTTCGGCGGGTGCGTTTGGAAATGAGTTTAATTAAATTTAATCAGTACTGCGAAATAATTGAGCAAGACGAGCTGGAACCCCCGAGCTCGGGAGCCTTGATGTTGGGGTTTGTGTGGAAATAAAAATGGGACCTGGAATCGATGTCAGCCGGTCCGATAAAGCCGGTTATTGCTCAACAATGGTGTTGGATTTCGAGCGGAGCAATTTAAATCGGCTATGAAATTTCAATTCGTGGTTAAAGTGAAATCATTGAAGTGTATCAAAAAAATAGTGTTCATCATACAATTCTAAGGGCCATTTGAACCATTAATCAGAGCGATCGTATCCTCGTGCCGTGCGTACACAATCGGAAGTTTTAAAACTATCTAAAAAGCAATAAAACAGAATTTCGCAGTTCCAAATCGCAACTTATAATATCGACACATAAGCCTTCAAGAAGATGAAGAAAAGAGTTTCAATCAATTAAACCAACCACTATTGTTTCGACCGTCCTGAATCGGTCCTGAGCACCATTTGTTTATGAAACCCTTCTATAACAGCCAACCCACTCTGACCACTTCCAATAAACCAAGGTATCTTCCGCCCTCTGCAATATTTGTTCCTCATAATCGCCCAGAATGGCTCTATTCCGTTCGGTCGGCCGTTCCCTCTGCCAATTCGAACCAGGAAGACCGGCTCCGGTCCCGTCTTGTGTTGCTGCCTAAGGCGCTATAATCTGGTTTCGGGTTTCGGGAGTTAAAGTTTGTTCCCGGGTGTGCGGTGAAAATTATTTTTCTACTCCTTCCCATACTAGGAAAGTTCCTTTCCCATCCCATGCCAGCCCCCTTTATTATGGTTATGCATTTTCAGCTGAGACCCCGAGAGCTCGTTATCGAGTGTTTGCGGTCTGAGCAAAGGGGGGTTCCGGCCGGCGGAGCCACAACGAACGGGTGCTGGTTGCTGGGAAGTTTCGGCCCAAGAAGAGATATTTGCGAGATGGATAGTTTTTAAAGTGCCCTCGGGAGATGGACAAGTTTTCCGGATTCGGTACGAAAGATTGCATGAATGTTGATGTGCTGTTTAAAGAGCAATGCCCCTTCCATTGCATTGAAATTAATGGATTGCTTGAGATATATTGGCGTTTGGAGGAAGTTGGATCAAGCGGTGTCAGTTTAATATTCCGGAACCTACAGCAGTATTCATCGAGAAAGAGTTGTTTTTTTAGATAAAGTTAGTTTGAAGCTAAAATATGTATAGAGACTGAGCCTGCATCCCAAATTAATATTTTATGACTACTCCCATTGCCAAGTTACTATTTGTGTTTTTGTTTTTCGTATGACAAGCAGTTACATATTTTTTTACATCAAAACGGAAGTCAGCAAGGAGTTTTGCACAGATGTGGGATTTTCCACAATGTTCCACACACTGGTCTCAATCAAATCCCCGCAAAAATTAATCAGCGTTCAAAACAATCTTCACAGTCGGGTCTCTACAAGGGTCTTCGTTATGAGCATTAGAGCGAAGCAAATTTTGAAATTTTGGCTCCCTTATGCTTAAACGACTTATATTATGTTTTTTTTTCTCTGTATTTAGATCTATTGTGACATTACCCGTATCCTTAGTGTATGGTGCATGTCGCATTATTCCACTTCTATTGATAGGTAATGAAGCATCCATCGATTTCTGTACAGTTCTTGTTTTGAATCCTCAGATATTGATAAAAATCGACTATGATGAATAGAAATTTACATCTCAGCGAAGGTGCGCCACTTAGCAAACATAATCGATTAAATCTCTGAGGAACCAAATCGGTACTACTGATATTTGACCATGCAACGGAACTCTAGTCACATCCTTGTTTCGCTTTTAGTTTAGTCCCAGAAAAATACTAGAAAAAAGGGGCTTTATGCTAGCAGCAAAACCGAATCAAGCTAGAAAATTTGTTTAGTAATCAGAATTCACGTGAGTCCTCGAATTACCAAAGCTTAACAGCTCTTGTTGAGTTAATACTCATGATTGTAATTCTGGCATCAAGTGTAGTCTCGGGACTGACCAACTCCGAGTCTTTAACCATCTGCTAGGAGTATATTATGGTTAAAAGCATCCTCCCAAAATTTGAAAAGATTCGGAAGAAGTTTAACTGTGCCCAAGCCATTTAAAGTTTATATGGAGATTACTATCTTGCCCATAACTGCATATTTGTACCATTCGACAAAAGTAGGCATTGAGTAAATGGAACACCAAGTGTGCATTTTATTGCAGTATGGAAGGAAACTAAATTTTCTAAAAATTACTAACTCATGTACAACTCATATCGCATACTACGTGAAAATTTAGAAAATATTTGTGATAGAAATTCCACTGCTATTACATTTCGAGGCTCATCTATAATCTCAATGTGACTGTTATGCGGTTATAATTACCAATGTGACAAAACAATTTGGTATTGTTTTTTACGAATTTTCTAGAACAATCTCACAGATTTCATTAAGTTGATCGAAAGTATTTATCATATGATGACTCTCCATGGTATTAACTTAAATTTGTCAAAAATGTCGAATGTCACTGTTATGCATCTATGGACAGTATGGAAAACGCCAACCTTTTGTGTTCAGCCGTCTAACTCTTCGTTATAATATTGTATGGGAAAGTGAACAAACTCCTTCTCCTGTGAAATCCTTTCATCTACAACTTTGCCGAAGACCACATTTTGCATGCTTGACCAACTGTTCGGCAAGCAACAGTGGTGCTCCTGGCGGGTAGAATAGATCAAAGTAATCCAGGCTACTATGTTCAACAGCAAAAAGCAGTGTTGCTCCGAAAGTAATTGAATGATCATCTCAGCATGATCTATACTTTGGAATCAATAATAACAAATTATCCTTACTTCTCATCAAAATGTGGTCTTCGGCAAAGTTATAGCTAGGAAGATTCCGCATGAGTAGAGTTTGTTCATTTTTCCATAGATCATTATTATGAGCAGTTAGAGTTGCCTTTTCCATTGTTATTTTCATATAAACTTCAAATGGCTTGCGCACAACCAAATTTTTCCAAATCACTTCAAATTTTTGGGAGAGTTATTTTCATCATAATTGACACCGTTTAAGCATAGGGGAGCCAAAACTTCAAAATTTGCATCAGCCTAGTGCGCATAGTGTGAATGTCAATATGGTCAAATACTTTCAGACTCCAGTTCACGATCCCGACCATCCTGAAAATTCATATCTGTAGCAAACTTTTTTTTAGTTTGGCTTTTATAATATACACATATTTTTGGATCATTTTATATCACTTTTCTCAAGTTTCTAATTTCAGTGAGTAAACCGAAAATTCCTACGTATTAACTAGTAGATAACCAAGAAATACAATATTTAGTTAGAATAGTATCGAATAATATGCACACGACCACCATGTAACGGCAAAATTGCGCAATAAAAATCCCACAATATGGAGTTTCTGTCCTTGATTACAATAATTACAATTTGTAAAAATGCGTTTACTAAGATACTTACTTACTTATTTGGCTTTACATCAATTATCTTGATAAAGCCTCGCCAACAAGAATTCGCCAATTCACTCGGTTCATGGCCACTTTTCTCCATCCTCGACTGTGACCCACGCTCTCCAGGTCCTGGTGGTCAATCCACCTAGCTCGCTGCGCCCCACGCCTTCTTGTTCCGACCGGATTCGTAGCGAACACCATCTTTTCAGGGTTGTTGCCCGGCATTCTTGCAACATGCCCTGCTCAGCGTATCCTTCCAGCTTTAGCTACCTTCACGATACTGGGTTCGCCGTAGAGTTGAGCGAGCTTGTGGTTCATCCTTCGCCGCCACACGCCGTTCTCCTGTACGTCGCCGAAGATCGTCCTAAGCACTCGGCGTTCGAAAACCCCAAGAGCTTGCAAGTCCTCCTCGAGCATAGTCCACGCCTCATGCCCGTAGAGGACCACCGGTCTTATGAGCGTTTTGTACATCGTACATTTGGTGCGGGGGTGAATCTTTCTTGACCGCAGTTTCTTCTGGAGCCCATAGCAGGCACGACTTCCGCTGATGATGCGCCTTCGTATTTCCCGACTAACATTATTGTCAGCCGTCAACAAGGATCCGAGGTAGACGAACTCGTCCACCACCTCGAAGGTATCTCCGTCTATCGTAACATTGCTTCCTAGGCGGGTCCTGTCGCGCTCAGTTCCGCCAACCAGCATGTACTTTGTTTTCGACGCATTCACCATTAGACCGATTCTTGTTGCTTCGCGTTTTAGGTGGGTGAATAAATCTGCCACCGTTTCAAATTTTCTCCCAATAATATCCATGTCGTCCGCGAAGCAAACAAATTGTCCGGATCTCGTGAAAATCATGCCTTGACTGTTAAGTCTGGCTCTGCGCATAACACCTTCAAGCGCAATATTGAACAACAGGCACGAAAGTCCATCGCCCTGTCGTAGTCCCCGCCGAGACTCGAACGAACTGGAGTGTTCGCCCGAGATCTTCACGCAGTTTTGCACACCGTTCATCGTTGCTCTGATCAATCTTGTGAGCTTCCCAGGAAAGCTGTTCTCGTCCATGATTTTCCATAGCTCTACGCGGTCGATGAAGAATGAAGAATGTTGCCAGAAGCCGTATGCTTGTGGCCGGTACCCGACAGAACAGAGAGCGGTACAGGGCAGCGAGAGCCGAAGAAAAGCGAATCCACCGCAGAAAGAAAAGGCAGCACGAAGAAAGTGTGGTAGCTGAAGCTCAAGAAAGCATGAACCGAAATGATATGCGGAGATTTTATGCAACGGTCAATGGTGCGCGGCACAATACCGTACCAGTGCCCGCCATGTGCAATGACCGAGAAGGGAATTTGCTGACCGATAAAACGGCGGTGGCTGCCAAGTGGAAGGAGCACTTTCAGCAATTGTTGAACGGTGAGAATGGAAATGTAGCGAGGAACAGGATGAACATAGATGATGACGATCAAGCTGTGGACCCACCGACCATAGGAGAGGTTAAAAAGGCTATCAGCGAGCTGAAGAACTGTAAGGCTGCTGGGAAGGACGAGATCCCGGTCGAGCTTCTCAAGCACGGAAGCGAGCAGCTTTACCAGTACTTCTGAAGGTATAGGAGGACGAAGAATTGCCCACTGGCCGGTTGGATGGTCTCATCCGCCCTATCTACAAGAAAGGGCACAGACTGGAGTGTGCCAATTACAGAGGAATTACCCTGCCGAATTCGGCGTACAAAATTCTGTCGCGCATCCTGTTCAACAGACTGAGACCGCTCGAGGAGTCCTTCGTCGGCGAATACCAAGCTGGTTTTCGTGAGGGCCGTTCGACAACGGACCAGATGTTTAGCTTGCGAATGATCCTAGACAAATTCCGGGAGTATAACTTGCAGACTCACCATCTGTTTATTAATTTCAAGGCGGCGTACGACTCAGTGAAAAGAAATGAGCTTTGGCAGATAATGTCTGAAAATGGTTTTCCGGCGAAACTAATTAGATACGTGCTACGCTGGATGGTTCGAAATCAAGTGTTCGGATCGCAGACGAGGTGTCAACCTCGTTTGTGACGTTAGACGGATTGAAGCAGGGAGACACACTTTCGAATTTACTGTTCAACATTGCACTTGAGGGTGCTATTAGGAGATCTGGCGTTCAAAGAAATGGCACTATTATCACAAGGTCGCACATGCTCCTTGGCTTTGCGGACGATATAGACCTGATTGGAATCGGTCGCAGGTCAGTGGAAGAGGCCTTCGTGCATCTGAAGAGGGAGACAGCGAGGATAGGCCTGACCATCAATTCTACCAAGACGAAGTACATGGTTGCAGGTAGAGATAGAGTCAGGCATGGTGGTGTAAGTGCTGAGGTAGTGTTTGATGGGGATGTGTTTGAAGTTGTTGAAGAATTTGTTTACCTTGTAACATTTGTGACATGTGACAACGACGTTTCCCGCGAAGTGAAAAGACGTGTTGCGGCTGCGAATAGGGCCTTTTACGGACTACGTAACCAGCTTAGGTCCCGCAGCTTGCAAACCGAAACTAAATTCGCCCTGTATAAAACATTGATTCTTCCGGTGGCTCTCTACGGGCACGAAGCGTGAACGTTGAAAGAGTCAGACCGGAAAGCTCTCGGTGTTTTCGAGCGTAAAGTGCTGCGGACAATACTCGGTGGGAAACTCGAAAATGGTGTGTGGCGCAGACGCATGAATCACGAGTTGTATCAAGTGTACAAGGATGCGAATATTATCAATCGTGTAAAATACGGCAGACTTCAGTGGACTGGTCACTTAGTGCGAATGTCGGAAGAAAGAATTGCGAAAATAATATTCAGCAGGGAACCAGGTAGAGGCCGGCGGCTTCGGGGAAGACCACGAATACGCTGGCTGTACGCAGTGGAAGAGGACCTGGCGACCCTAAACGTTCGGGGCAACTGGAGAAGTTTCGCCCAAGACCGACGAAGATGGAGCTCTACAATACGCCCGGCAATGGCGTTATGCTACGCTGAGGCCATCAAGGTATCAAGGTAGGTACGCGGTCGATACTATCGTATGCCGCCTTGAAATCGATGAACAAATGGTGCGTAGGGACTTGGTACTCACGGAATTTCTGGAGGATTTGCCGCACGGAAAAGATCTGGTCCGTTGTCGAGCGGCCTTCAATGAAACCTGCTTGATAACTTCCCACGAACTTGTTTGCTATAGGTAATAGACGACGGAAGAGAATCTGGGATAGCACTTTGTAGGCGGCGTTTAGGATGGTGATTGCACGATAATTTTCACACTCCAGTTTGTTGCCCTTTTTGTAGATAGGGCATATAACGCCTTGCTTCCACTCCTCCGGTAGTTGTTCCGTTTCCCAGATTCTGACTATCAGCCGATGCAGACAAGCGACCAACCTGTCCGGGCCCATCTTGATGAGTTCGGCTCCGATACCATCCTTGCCAGCGGCCTTGTTGTTCTTGAGCTGTTGAAATGCATCCTTAACTTCCCCCATCGTGGGAGCTGGTTGGTTTCCGCTGTCCGCTGTGCTGACGTAGCCATCGCCTTCGCTGTCCTGACCTTCTGTGCCTGTGTTCTCTGCGCCATTCAGGTGTTCATCGTAGTGCTGCTTCCACCTTTCGATCATCTCGCGTCCGTCCGTCAAGATGCTCCTATCCTTATCCCGGCACATCTCAGCTCGCGGCACGAAGCCTTTGCGGGATGTGTTGAGCTTCTGATAGAACTTCCGCGTTTCTTGAGAAATCCATCTCTTGACATTCCACCTCTTCCAGGCGGCGCTGTTTGTCCTGGAATAGGCGGGCTTGCTGTTTCCGCTTCAGTCTGTATCGCTCCACGTTTTGCCGCGTTGCATGCTGCAGCATTGCAGCCCGCGCTGCATTCTTCTTCTCTAAAACCTCCTGGCACTCCTCGTCGAACCAATCGTTTCTTGAGCTCCGTTCCACATATCCGACAACGCTTTCGGCAGCGTCGGTAATGGCTGCTTTGACTGTCCTCCAGCAGTTCTCAAGAGGGGCCCTATCGAGCTCGCCCTCATCCGGCAACGCTGCCTCAAGATGCTGCGCGTACGCATTGGCGACATACGGTTGTTTCAGCCGCTCGAGATTGTACCGGGGTGGGCGTCGGTACCGTACATTATTGATGACGGATAGTTTTGGGCGCAGTTTCACCATCACCAGGTAGTGATCGGAGTCAATGTTAGCGCCACGTCGGTTATGTCGGAGAAGTGCCGTCCATCGATCAAAACGTGGTCGATTTGCGATTCTGTCTGCTGAGATGAACTCCAGGTGTACCGATACGGGAGGCTGCGCTGGAAATAGGTGCTACGAATGGCCATATTCTTGGAGGCGGCAAAATCTATCAGTCGTAGGCCGTTCTCGTTCGTCAGCCGGTGGGCGCTGAATTTTCCAATCGTCGGTCTGAACTCCTCATCCTGGCCAACCTGAGCGTTCAAATGCACGTTGATTATGCTGAAGTTAAAGAATCGGCCTTTGATTCTTAACTTGCAAATTCGTTCATTGATCGGCCACCACCCGATCACGCGCCTTTGCATTTCACCCATCATTATGAAAGCTGTTCCCAGCTCGCGTGTGTTGCCGCAGTTCTGGTAGATAGTATGATTACCTCTAAACGTTCGCACCAATGCTCCTGTCCAGCACACCTCCTGCAGCGCTACGATGTCGAAACCGCGGGTCTTCAGTACATCGGAGAGTATGCGAGTACTTCCAATGAAGTTGAGAGATTTGCAGTTCCACGTACCGAGTTTCCAATCGCTAGTCCTTTTTCGTCGCTGTAGTCTTTGCCGATTGTTCCGGTCCGTGTTCTCTCGTTGACGTTCCTGTGCTGATGTGTTTTAACGGTTGGCTTGCAGGGCCTGACACCGACCCCCTAGATTCCCCCTAAATGTTCGGAGGGCCATAGTGCGCAGTTTAGCTTAGAGTCCTTCTCTGGCACTCGGACGATGATCAGCCGCCCCTGACATGGGGAACAGACGCTGTTGTGAGCCGCTCCTAACATGGAGTACAGACGCTCCAGGTTTGCAAAGGCAAAAGCAAAAGCGTTAACTAAGATACCAAATTCAAATTCTACTATACTGTGACCGGCGAAAAAAAAATCAGAGGGGGTTGTGTACAAGACAAGACCGCATGACGTTAACTACGCCAAGTGATTTTTTGCATTTGAATTTTAGTCGATTTTCATAGTTGCAGCCTTCCTTTAGTTCAAACTCTAACATAATATCGTGAAGGTCTCAACATTTTAGATTTTTAATTGACACCCAGTATAAAGCCGTAAGATGTAGGAAACTAGGAGTTCCGATTGATCTGAAATTTCTTACGCCATTAGGAAATAACTTGAAATTTGTGCAGTAAAAAAACTCACACCATTTTGATCACACACTTTGAAGTTATCACAAATGTTCCATATTGAAAGAAATGTGAAACATTTGCTTTCGATATATTTTGAAGCGTATGAATTTTACCGAAAAATTTTGATCTACATACTTGTTTCTCTTGTTAAAGCAAACGTTCTTGCCATAGGGTTTATTTCTCTAAATCCTTTTGTTTCAAAAATAGTTCAAAATGAAAAATTAAGCATTTTTACAAAATAGGGCATTTGCGAAAACTTTAAAGTGGGTGATCAAAATGCTGCAAATTTTACACTGCACAAATTTCAAGTCATTTCCTAGATTCGGTAAAAATGTCAGCCTAATCGGAGCTCTAGCAGCCAACATCCAAGTCACCAAGCTTAATCAAACTCTTTAAAACTTCATCAAATAGTGGTCGTAGAACAGATTGTTTGTAGGCGTTACAATAATGATAAAATCTCATCATATTTAAGTATTGGAACAATGATCTCGATTTCATCGAAAAAAGCTCTGACGTTAAGAGTCATTTTTATTTTTTTTGTGCTTCACTACTCAATAACAATTCTGTTATTTCATTGAGTGATTTGTGAGTCCCGTATTATTAAAGTGGATTATGGACAGAAGTTCGAAAGACAAAAGATCGAAAGGACAGAAGGGACCCGTGTTATCAAAGATACTCCGTTTTACGGTACTAAATTTGATTCTGCTTTGAAAAATCAGACAAAATACTCACTGTGCATGCTGGTTAGTCAGTTGTCTATTGTGATGCTTCGTTCAATGAGCAAATTGTCTACTGACAGCATTAACGTGAAGAGTAAGGTAGGGCAACAATTATTCGACGTTAGTTGCATAATTCATAATTGCAGGAAAGTTAAGAAGTTGACAAAACAAATAACGTGCAATTTAAAATAATTTCCACTGTCGGGCCTCTATTTTTTTTTACAATGAACAAAGAAGTTTTCATAAGGGCATTCAGAGACATATTCACAGCCCTAGTAATAATTGTGGTTTTTAAGGGTTAGGGGTGCTCTTGTGGTTTCCATTCTACTATTTTGACAATAATAGGTTTTTTTAAATCGTAAGTGTAAGCAAAAACGTTGTAATCAAAATTAAAATATTGTTTTTGTCAAAATATCTACCAAGATTACCTACCTCATTGCTTCTCGAATTATCCATACAGAGTTTCAATTGGGCGTGTAAACACAGACATATGGACAAAATAATATGTTTATTGAATTAAGGAAGCGAACGATTAAACATGTTTGTCCATTGCAGCTGATTAGGCTGATTCAGGCAATTTTATATGGATAGAAATAAGGTGTTCGGATTGCAGATGAGGTTTCAATCATCCTGACCATCGATTCAACCAAATGAAAGTACACAGTTGTAGTTAGTTGATACCACCGTTCAGTGAGTTGGTTCACTCTGACTGAACAATTTCAAGAAAGGTAACAATCATTCAATGCTTGCATGGTCAAACGGGGTGCATATCTTCAAGAAAAACAGATTATCAAGACCCTTCGACACCAGTATCGTAAATTATTCAATAATCCATATCGTCAATACCGAAATCAGTAATGCCGATAGCTTGAAAATTGAGGTTTTGTAGGGTCAGAGTATTGATGGCCAGAAATATTCAAAAATGTGTTCAATAAGAGTGGATCAAGTGAAAATCTTGAGTACCGTCCAAAATATACTGGTACAATAAGCGGGTTCTAGTACATTCCATACATACACCATAGAACTACTATAAATTTCTATCGGACTCTGAAATTGACTCAAAAAATGCAATAACCAATCGGTGTATTGCTTTTCAACACTTGGTTCACTCTGTTTGAACATAAATTTGTGCAATTTCTGACCATCCATCCAAATATGAGAAATGGTCAAAAATCAAAATCAAATGCATCGAATAAAGTAATATTAATAAATTTCTATTGATGGATAAGTAGAAGAATCATTCGATGTCGAGAAATCTGACAAATCTCTTGAAATGTTTTTCATTTCCTCGCATTCCTCAGCGCGCTGACCATTTTCGCTGATATGGTAATAAGCACTTGGTCCACTCTGACTGCACACTTTTATCGATTTTTATTGATCATCCAAAGTAAATTTGTTACATATCTCTTGCAGTTTACAGCATTCCTAAAAACTGATCAAAGGGAAACGGTGGTACGGTACTTTCGCATCTAATAAGAGAATAATCCAATTTTCCCAAGTTTTGTACTTGGCCCCTCTGACTTAACGCCGACCAGCATTTATAGCCATTTTGTTAACAACATACTATATTTCATTTGCCGTAGCAGTTCAGAATAGAAGATTGTAACGATAATTGTCGAACATTATTAAATTAATAATAATTGATTAATGATATTAATAATATTATTTGACATTTGACATCTGCAGGGCTTTCTTCCTGGTATTAGAACAGCTAGTTAACATTGGTACTGCATACCTCATGGCCTGAACATTTGTTTGAAGATCAAAATCTTGTTCTTATGACAAATTTTAGATATTCTGTAAATAAGTGGCTTGAATGCCCTCAGTGTGATTTTTGAAGTTAAACTTTTATTTAACATGAGTACCGTTTTGTCTCAAATTCCGAACAGACTCATATTCCGAACACTCGCGTTTTGTATGGCGATTGGGTTGAAATGTTTCGCCGAAATATGTCACCAAATAACAAGGAAATGGCAGTCAATTGCAATTCAATTTTTTCGTCTCCAATATAATTTATACCATGGGAGTAGTGATGATTCTTTTGTTCGACACCAGTAGAACAAGCTCAGATAAATTTATTTTAGAAATTATTCATTTGAATACGATTTATTCGTACTGTTCGGGATTTGAGTCAAGGTGTTCGGAATATGAGACAGAATGAACACAGAGTTCGGCATTTGAATCAACATGTTATTACATACTTTTACGTTAAAACAATACTAAATCTAATTAAATCAACATTATTACTGGTACACCCAACAGCTTACAGTTAGACTTTGCGAAAAAATTAAAATGTATACAGATATCAGCCAATTTATGCCAATCAGATGCATTTGAAGTCACTGTTGGCCTTAAGTGTACGGAATATGAGTCAAAACGGTATTACTTCATCTCACGGTAAAAAGAAGAAAGGTACCGTTTTGTCTCAAATTCCGAACAGACTCATATTCCGAACACTCGGTTTTTGTATGGTGATTTGATTGAAATGTTTCGCTGAAATATATCACCACATAACAAGAAAATTGCAGTCAATTGCAATTCAATTTTAACGTCTCCAATATATTTTTTACCATGGGAGTAGTGGTGATTCTCTAGTTTGAGACCAGTAGAACATGCTCAGATAAATTTATATGCGTAATTATTTATTTGAATACGATTTAATCGTGCTGTTCGGAATTTGAATCGAGGTGTTCGGAATATGAGACAGAATAAACACAGTGTTCGGCATTTGAGTCAAAATGTTGTTCCATACTTTTACGTTAAAATAATACAAAAAAATAATTAAATCAACATTATTATTGGTACACCCAACAGCTAACAGTTAGACTTTGCGAAGAAATTAAAATTTACACAAATATCGGCCAATTTATGCCAATCAGATGCATTTGAAGTCACTGTTGTCCTTAAGTGTTCGGAATATGAGTCAAAACGGTATTATACTCCGAAAAATGACATTTGGCAGTAACGTCATTCCTATCGCAAACACGAACGAGTGCAAAAGAAAGCAAAGCCTGCTTTCCTTTACTATCCTCAAGACCTCATGCTTGACGATAGGAATGACGACACATGTATTGTTGGAAAACCGTTGTTTATACGTGGGAATAGCCTACCCTGTTGTGTTTACCGTGACTTCATTTGATCAGTTTAATGGAACCACTCTGATCGTAGGAACATGTCTATTTAAAGGCTTTAAATAAAGAGCTTTTGTTGTGGGAATTAAGTTGAGTTTTGGAAGCATTGGGAGAAATTTTCTATTTTTGTAATTATGAAGAAAATATATCCAAACTTTTTTACAATCTACTACAGACAACAAGCGGGTTTTGTCCTATGGCGGAGAGGCCTGTTTCATCCACAAACATAGATTTTAACATCCCTGAGGTAATTCAGGTAAGTCAGTTGTAAAAATATTGTATAATATTGGTTAGAAAATGCTGCCTTGAGGAACATTAGCTCTTACAGGAACCCTTTCAGACTTGGAGTTCTGATAATTAACCTGAAATGTACGATAGTGCCTATGGACCAATGCACGAGTTCACTAATTTGACGTTTGAGCGGTGCCGTGTTATTTACGTGCCCATGGCAACGAGTGACTTTGGCACCTCTCAAACGTCAAATTAGTGAACTCGTGCATCAGTCCATTATGACAAAAATTATGTGGCTATGAGCAGAAACATGTTCAAAAAAGCTTCTTTGATACAAGTGAGCTCAGCAGAATAAAGGAAAGATCATGAGGCAGCTCTGTCAAACAGCGTATTTCGTTCAATGCAGCTTTTCGCATTGATCTGCCAGAGATGTTGCGCTTCTCGTCATATTGTCTCAAATTTCACCGAAACGTATTGTCCGAAACCGCTTAGGGCAATAACAACGTGGCATTGTTTCAGTGGCCTCGTTATCCAGCGTTGTTCAGAATATTGACTGGTAAACGAGAAACTTGTGACGATCGACGCGCCACCATAATTCATATAACGGAGAGTATTAGAACTAACTTGGAGGTGATGATTTCGTTATTTGGAGGTTAAAATCACCTCCAAACACTAGCGATTTTGCGGTGGGATGTTGACGTTTGATCACGAATAACAATGCCGAGCTTACAATGTGAACTTTCAATTGGACCATAATCCCTCAACCCGGCCTCCAAATGCCACAGTGAATAACATCGATGGTTCGATACACACACACACCCACCAGCACACATTCATCTGCACCCCAAACTCAATAGCCTGGAAGTGATTGCGTCGCCATTGCACCGTCCTGTGCATATTTACGTAGAATCGTGCACCCATTGTGGGCCTATAATATGCGATTTAAATTGCATTTAGCCTCGGCATCTCTTCCACTCTTCTTCTCTTCCTCCATTAGCCGTCAGCATCAGCTCGGCATATGAGGTGGTTAAATGAATTTTATCAAAATATTTAAATTTAATTGCACGCACGGGAATTTAACCATGGACCAAGCTGCCGCGATTCAATACTTCCAGTGACTGGAATCTGAGTAAGCACGGTGTGTCGGAAATCGCTATTAACGAAAAAATGAATTTATTAACTCATTTCGCATGACAGAGATGAAAAAATTATGAAAATAAAACATGTTTATTACGCGCAATGTGTTTATTAATTTAATTACCATGCGTGTTGGATTAACGAACTAACCTATATGTGTAAATATAAAAGAAATTGACCATATAGTCTGCACCCACCATAAAGGTAAGGTAGCAACCTTTATGGTCGCTACAAGCGTAAAGGGTATTCATACGCTACATAACTAAGTGGTTTAGGAACGGCTGGGAGGAAAAGTCTTAACAGCCTCTTGTAGAGTAGGCCTTTTATGATTTTACTGATTTTTTTAAGGGTTTATTAAAGCTGTCAAGACCAATAAGCTTTAAACGAGTTTCAACGATATGGTAGTAAGAATAGCTTGCAGTAAGTGGAAAAACTACGTATGCTACTTAGGGACGCTATGATCCCATGCCTTTCGAACGGTTGGTGCAGAAATGACCGTCTTTTTTTTCGTTAGAAACGGTTTCCAACACACCGTGAACGCCGGTTGGAGAAGGGCATAGCGTCGAAGGATGAATGCGCTTCGTCGGGGTGCATTCAGTCGTGTTCGATGGTGTAGTGTAGTCAATCAAACTGAAATCTGTTTGGAAAATGGACGCACAATGCGTGGGTGGTGGTGCTTGTGACGAGAAAAACGAAAGAGGGTACAAAATTGTTCATTAGGGCCACATGAGCGACCACAATCGGGGCTGTTTTGAAAGACGATTACTTACAGCTGGTTGGAGCCATCGGTTGATTTCAAAGCGAGAGTGCTGATCGATGCTCAAGTGTGGCGCTAGGTTCAGAAGTTTGTTGATTGGGTGGTAATTTAGTTTCATGTTGGGATTTAAACTGTTGTTTTTAAAGATGGAGTTTTTACTGCTGATGTGACAATGATCAGTGTATTAAGAATGAAGCATTGATAAAATTTTAAACTTTATCTGTGAGCCATATATTATGCTCGAACTTTTGTCCCACCATGGGCCAAAAACGGTTTTGAAACATTTATTCAAAAACATATATACCTCACATAAGAAATAAACGCTTTCATTTTTATTTTGTTCTGTTATTTTGTTCAAAAATTACAATTTTTACGTGTCAAAAGCCAGCAAACAGCCATAACCGTTTCAAATCTCAATCGGTTTCTTCGAGTTCTTTAGTGAAAGTCTCTTACTTCGATAGCATTCAAACCAACATAACATTAGTTAGGAATTAAGCTAGGAAACTCAAAAAAAAAAAAATTCCCTAACTTGAACTTTTGCCCCATTTATTCTTTATTTTTTTTCTTAAAATTCATTGCTATTTTGATAAAGCTACCTATAGTACACACCTAGAAGTTTCGTATGCACACGCTTAGAAAAAAAAGGAATGTTAATCGTGATGTTAATTTCAATGCTGTATGTACGTACACATTCAAGTAACGTTATCTAAACATTACATGTAAATATATGTCTTCCGTGTGAAATTCGATCTGGTTGGACCGAAATTATTTGTTTCTTAGGTTTTACATGACAAACATTTGATACATCGGAGAGATCGAGATCTAGTGGCAGCTGCAATGCAAGGAGGAGGTGGCTGCGTGGCGTTGTCGAATGAAGGCATGGTTTTGAAGAGAATGAAACATCTCGAAGTTCTGAGGACCAACGAGGATCTATGGTTGAAAGTTGCACTTGGTGGTGACTATGAAATCTTAATATGCGTCGTATACCTTACGCCCAATACCTCACTTCAGGAACTACACGAATTTACTGATAATGTCACTGCCATAAAGAACCAACTAGATGATAAGACATATCTGCTGATTTTAGGCGACATAAACGCACCAGATATCCAATGGGTACATGAGAGCAACTGTTTGGTACCATCATCGTGTGAAGGCAGATATGCTGAGAACATTGTTGACTTCATGGAATGCAATTGATTCGCCCAGCTCAACGGAATAACAAATGAACTGGGTCGTACGTTAGACTTGTGCTTCACTGATCTGCCTTTGTCAAGCATCACTGTCGCAAATGCTATACCGTTCTGTAAAGTTGATCCTCATCATCCTCCACTAAGGATTCAGATTTCATTTTCGGCAGCACGTTACGCCCCTCAACATGAGATGACTCTCTTTAACTTCAGAAAAGCAAACTATGAAGTTATTAATGAAGTGGTTTCAGCAGTGAGCTGGGATCAAGTACTGGACTGCATTGATATTGACGATGTTGTAGATAAGTTCTATACCGTGATATATAATATCGTGAATCGTCTTGTCTGCAAGACTCTCCCACGTCATCCTAAAAATCCGATCTGGTTTACAAGGGAACTTACGAGACTGCTTTGTAGAAAAGACAAGGCGCATAAAAAGTACAAACTTACGAGGGACCAACTGGATTACATGACTTACAGTGATCTTCGTAGACAAGCGAAACAGTTATTACAGACATGTGAGCGTTCATATCTAGACGATCTACAGCGCAAATCAAAAAGAGTCAAACCATTTTGGGCGTACGCTAGGTCCTTAAGGAAGTCAAACTCTGTACCCAACGAGGCATTTTATGGTAGCAGACACTACACTGGCACAGACGAGATCGTCGAAGGCTTTGCGGATTTCTTCAGTACCACTTTCGCATCAACCAGTCAACATTCGCCATCCTTGCAATTCGATTTTTTATGTTCAGACACTTTCTCATTATGGAACGGTAACTGATGTAGACGTATATCGTGTGTTGAGTTCACTCAAAGAGGACAAAGGGATGGGACCCGATGGAATCTCTGATGTTTTTTTTGAAACGATCTGCTCGCTCACTCTCGACACCACTGGCTTTTATATTCAACAGAGTACTAATATTGCAGCGATATCCCGAAGTGCAAGGGCTACGGACTGTCTGATGGTACTATCAACATACTGCGCACATACCTTTCAAATCGGGCGTATCAAGTTAAACTGAATGGTGTGTCATCTAGGCCAATTTTGCCATATCTGGCGTCGGTCAAGGATCGGTTCTTGGACCCTTATTATACTTACTGTTTTTTAACGACTTACTATTTAAGATAGCAGACTGGTGCTGGTGATGTAAAAATTGCTAAACGCATCAGGACAGTTGACGACACATTGCGACTGCAACAGACGATTGATGACAATGGCCTCGCTCTCAATGTGAGAAAGAGCAAACACATCACCATATCCCGCCAGAAACGTCCCTACGAATCAACGTATTTTGTTTATGGAGTGCCACTGGAAAAGGTATCCGAGATACGTGACCTGGGTGTAATAGTTGACAGACGCTTGAGCTTTAGTCCACACGTTGACATGGTTGCACGAAAAGCGGCAAGGTTGTCTGGGTTCGTGATGAGGATATGCAGAAGCTTCAACCGACTTGATCCTATGATATCACTATGTCTACGCTTCACCGACTAGTGCATGGTTCTATCCACTGCAGCCTTACCAACGATCTCCAATATTGCTTTCCAACAAACGGTCTTCGCCACGTGGATCTATTCTACGTTCCCAGGTCAAGAACAAACTTGGGTAAATCTGCGCCTTTATCTCGTTTATGCCGGACTTACAACGAGAGCTTTGAGCTTTGAGCTTTGAGATTTTTGAGAATCTTACGCAATTCAAAAGAATGATCCAAAATTAGGTTTTATAGTGTGTTAAATGTTGTTCAATCTATATACAAATTCTTGTATTGTCGTACAATTATTGGGCAACCCTGTAGGACCATATATAACGAAAATGAAATGGAATACAATACAATACAATAAAATGAAATTTAATGCAATCATTCTGGATTATTTACCTTATATATTTTACCAAGGAAGCTCTTCCTTAGCGAGAGTCCACGGCTACAAAGCAAAGCCATGCTGAAGGAGTCTGAGTTCGATTCCCGGTTGGTCCAGCTCCTTTTTGTAATGGAAATTTCCTTAGGTTCCCTGGGCATAGAGTATCGTCGTACTTGCCACACGATAAACGAATGCGAAAATGGCAACTTTGACAAAGAAAATTATTAATTTTTTGGCAAAGAAAGCGCTCAGTTAATAATTGTGGAAGTGATCTAAGAAGGTTGTAGGACAAAAGGTCGAAGGACAGAAGGTCGAATGGACAAATGGTCGAAGGGACAAAATGTCGAATGGACAAAAGGTCAAATGGACAATAGGTCAAAATTATTAGTTTTTTATTTGATACATTTTCAAAAGAGATTTGGCCTTCTTTTAAACATTGGCTGTTCTTTTGGAGTTATACATTATAGTGATTTTATACTGTTGTAGACACTTGTATCGACGATTATACATCGGCTGTTTTTCATAGATTTCCATTTTTGAATCTTGCGTGTATTTATTTAATTGAAATGCTGCTTTCTTATAAATATCGGCTGTTTTTCATGCTTTATAGTGTTTATGGGCAGGATTTTCCTTCTTTTGAAGTTTTGCTGTTTTCAGGGCTATGTATTAGAGTTTTATCTGACTTTTGGCTTCGATTGATTTTAATTAGCATCAGGGAAAAATTATCATCCTTTTTTGGAATTAGGCCACAACTAGGGTAGGGTCTTCATCTCAGCTACTCAAGCATTTACTGAGAGCTTTTCTAATAATTTTATCATTTTTCCATTTGCACATCATGCTTTTTATTAAGAGATGCGGGATTGGATGCTTTTTATTAGGATTGCCGGTGTGATGTCGCAGCAATCTGCCCATGCTCTGAATTCAGGTTTACAGAAAACACATACATTACTCTTGAGCTCAGACTCATTTCTCTTCGGAACCACCTGATGGTTTTACTTCGAGAAGAGCCTATTGCATATAGCACTTTACCACATGCAGCAAAAAAAAACTAGGCAAACTGCTTATTCTAGCTGCTCTGAACATTGTTACAGGGAACCAGCCTCGAACCATCTAACGAGTGTAATGCACCTCGATGCACTTAGAGTTACACAATTACCAGGAGCAGGCTTGAGAACTGTGATCACAATTTGCCGCAGTTCATCGATTCTGCCAGTCAACCAAAACACAAATCATCAGCATCATCAATACCATCAAGTGTTGCGCTGCCAACGGTTCACACACTGCTTGACTGTTTTTGTCTCTCCACTATGACCGTTTTCGGGCAGCCATCTCGAGGTGAATGATTGAAAAAAAAGTTAAATAATTCAATCGCTGATATTTCGCTTGTGTTTTTAACTAATTGAAATCTATTAGCTCTAACAGCAAGAACACAATCATTCCGTTGCGATACATATAAACAAGTTCAATTTCATGCTGCCTTTATCGAGCAAAAATGCAAAACCCCGAAAACCGGAAAAATCGCGTCACCACTGTGCTCGAGTCATTTCGCATTCGGGTTTGAAAAAACGTTGCGAAGAAGAAGATTACAGTTTTGAAGAGCCGTGAAATTTTTTTGTTTTGAACGGTCATGGATTGCTTTGGATTTTGATGGTCGTGTAGAAAAATGTGAATGTCGTGGTGGTAAATGTTTGCTACAGTACATTTCTCATCCCTGACCAGGAGAACATAAATTACCTGACGAGTCTCCAACCAAACCGCCTTTTAACGCATCAGAATCGTAGTGTGCTGCGCTTCACGAAAATTCTAATTTTCTAATTTTAAGGTGAGTATAAAACGAAGCCACACCTCAAATTTTCAAGAGCGCAAGACTTGAGAACCAAACAGCGCTTCGCGTTGAAAATTTATCCCATTGGTCGCCACCAGCAAGCAAACAATTTGATTGATTTTCAACGCGAAATGTTGACAGATTCTCCAGTCTCGTGCTTTTGAAAATTCAAAGTTTGGCTTCGTTTTATAATCACCTTAAGCGAGCGCGAGAAGATTCAACACATGCGCTGCTTAGTGCTACGCTCGCCATCGGTATCCAAGTTGTACAACAACTGCTTAGTAACGAAGAGTCTCTACCGCTATTTTTACCCTATTATGCAGGTCACTAGATGGTCTACATGTTACGGTCGAAGACGCGCGATCCGGAAGTTACAATTTCAATTCTCGTTTTAAAATTTTGTCTTCACATCAATTATTGTGCTGTTTTTGAACAACGCCGGTGACGGAGCGCATGAGACGCATTGACAAATTACCCTAAGAAAAATGCGAGGAACACCAACATAGGTCTCAAAATGTACAGTGCACGGGTGAGCCTGACAGGAATGTGGCTCTTGTGCATATGGCTACAGCACGTACACAGTAGCTCTGGATGCACTACGACCTGAAAAGTCTAACAAAATTTCACCCCGAAAAGATCATTGACCAGCTGAAATTGAACCTTCCTCAGCACGGTCTTTCTGAAAATATACGCGTTTTCGTCAAGTCTATTTTAGCTGTAGCGCTTGTGGTTGGTTCATTGATAACTTACTTTTTATCTAAAAAGTATAGCCTTTTGTTCTTACTAAATTTTTGTCCATTCGACCTTTTTTGTCACTCGACCTTTTGCCCATTCGACCATTTGTCCATTCGATCTTTTGTCCACTCGATCTTTCGTCCATTCGACCTTTTGTCCCCTCGACCTTCATAGATTCTGTAACCTTTGCTATTTGGAGACCGTGTTTGCCTCTGCATCTCCACAAAGATTACTGGGAAGGATGTTTGTTAATGGGGAGGATCGTTGGATCAAAGGATTCACTTTGATAAATGATTAAATAGTTTTTTGTCAAATATAAATATGCTTTTATGAAAATATAATATTTTCATTTGATATGAACAATTTCTATGTAAAGGAAAATTATGCCGACACTTGAGGTGACGAACCATTCAAAGTTTGTTGAACAAATATCTAAATGTAACATTCCTACAGCTGTCAGGACGAAAGCATGTGTTATTATATTTTACTTATTTGAAAAGAAACAAAAACTCGATTGGCTGGAACATCATAGAACACTCTTATTCTTATGCCGACACTTACAGTGGCGAACCATCCAAAGTTTGTTGAATAAAGTGAACCTTTCGCAAGTCTACACTTGTAGTGTCGAACCATTCAAAGTTTTTTTTATAATTACAAAAATAAAGATAAAAAGAAAGGGGTGTTTTGAAAACAAAAAAATGTTAAACATAAATAATTCATGAATTAGAGTTTATGTCGACACTCACAGTGACGAACCAGTCATAGTTTGTTGAAAAATCATATTTACGTCCTACCGTTGTATCGATTAAATGTGCAGTCATACATATTTTATAGATTAGAAATAGTAGCATGAAACGAGCTCACCAATTGATCCTTCATCCTTGATTGAGCAGCTACAATCCACATTCAGCTTAACTCGTTTGCTCGGCTATATAAAAGCACTCAGAGAAAATAGGCGCACGACCCGAGAGGGAAAACAACTGACGACTGCTCGGGCTTTCTTGACGCACTGCCAATGAGCAATGGTCAAGGTCGAAGATCAAACAGAACTAACCGATCGCGGAACTTTTTCACTTCACTCGACCGACGCGCGACATGTTTGATCCTGCCCTCGTCACCCGCTCCCGCAGAAGCAAGCGTCAAGGTCGAAAGATCAAACAGAACTCAGAAGAAGATTTCACCATAATTGCTCTACAAAGTCCAATTTTTGGATGTGTTTGCAAAGAAATTGCAATTAAAAACTAGTTCATGTTGATTTCTCGACAATCATTTGCTTGTAAAAGTAAAAAGTGGGTATGTTTGTGCACAAAATAAATTTTTAAATACACTCAAAATTAATGTTGTTTAAAAACTAAGAATAACGTATTTTCTGAAATTGTTTATCTGTAACTCAAACTTTAATGCAATGACATATGGCTTTCTCGGCACAAAATATAATATCAAAATCGAAAAGCATAAAATAAATTTCCAATTACACTCAAAATTTACTTTATCTTAAAAACTCCAAAATAACCTACTGAATCCAGAAAACGCTATCTCAACCTAACTCACAACTCCAGTTTCCTTTCCATCCGCATGGTCCGTTTCAGGTTTTGGAAAAAAAAACCGGAATTTTCGTGAAAATGAACAATTTTGAGTGCGCTGAAAATCATCCAAAGTCATCCTAAGAATAATACAGTAGAGTATAAAAACTCAAAACAGTGCAATCAAGAAATTCCTATGTGCAATACCCTTCCACTCCTAGAACGACATGAAAAGTCTTTCAAAACCACACTTTCCTTTTGTCACCGGACACATCATTTCTCAAACTTCTCTACTCGCATTGAAATGATTTTCCATTGAATATATTCATATCTGCACTTTCTGTCGGGAGGTCCATCTCCTCAAAGCTCTCCTCTGGTTTTTTGGACTTTCGAGTATTTGATTTTGACTGACAAGTGGCACTGGTCTATCATCTCTTTTCCTCTTTTTCTCCCTATGGTTTGACAGACATACAGTCGGTGAGACCTCTTCAATCTAGAAACCGTAGAAACTGAATATTTTTCCTTGCCAGGTCCACCGCAACGAGACACAGACCCCACAAACATATGGTTTTTGTGTGCTGTGAATTGCTCCACATCGTTCTCAGCCTGATATCCCTGAGCATTAGGGTGCGGCTTTTCGGAAATTCTCAATACGAAAAAAGGTGAATATTCAATGCAATGCAATTCCCATAACTTTATTGTTGTTCGATCAACTTAGTTCGTTATCCATTAGCTGAAAGTTATTTCCTCTGATTGTTTTCTTTTTCGTTTTATATGGAAAATGAACTTTGTTTGACCATAACTTCATGAATAGGGGAAGCGGTGGTAAAATGAACAGGGGTGGTAAAATGAACACCGTGCCTTTTACCGAGAAAAAACAAATTTCGATGAATTTTTATCACGCACGGACGATTTAGAGCATAAATCTGAGTGTTCGAGTTGATACGTATGTCAATTGAAGTGAAAATATCAACGAAAACTAAGATTTTAGAAAACTACGTTTGAAAATTAGAACTGACGTAACTTTTAACTCGGAAGACTTGAGGTTTTTCAGTGAGGTGAATATCGTTATGATATTATGTCAAATCTGATACTTTTAGAATTCTTTTTGAATGGGTTACAATCATTAATGGATGTATTTTTGGCGGGGCAATGAAAATTTTCAGAAATATTTGTTTTACTCACGTTTTTTGCATGGTGTTCGTTTTACCACCAACCGCTGTTCATTTTACCCACATAGTGCAGGTAAAATGAACATTTGCATCGCTTTTTGATAGCGATTAAAACATGTACAAATTCAAATATTTTAGTCGGAATCCATGTCGCTGCTATAGATTACATCCCTATTTTTGATCTTGTGCGATAGAACTATACAAATTTCTCGTTTTTCTATCGAAAACAAGATGATTTCCTTAAGGTGTTCATTTTACCACCCCTTCCCCTATCCAACCAATTCATAATCTATACATGTGGATAAAACATGTAGCAAAAAAATTGTTTTTACTTAATAATTCTACAAAACTACCAAATAACATCTATATAGTAATACCGTTGGCTCAAACTTTGAGGTTTCTCTTTTTGTCATTCAAAATAAGTAGAGCTCAGAACCTTGTGGTTTTTGGGAATTTTCGAAAAGTAAGCCACACCCTACTCAGCATTCCTTTTTTTTCATGGTATCGAGGCAGGAATAGTTGCTTCTTGGTACCGTTTGTCGTTGTCGTCGTCGGTTCAGGCTCATATTTCATGTAATATTTTTAATTTATTGTGCTCCACTGGCACTTTCTGCATGACATGTTCCGTAGCTCTGTTTTGGTGCGGTTGAGATGCAACTGGAGTGGTGAACACCGGCATTTTCAGGGCGGGGGGAGGAAAGGGTTATATTTATAGGGAAAGTTTCCTAAGCAGCCAAAGTTTTGTTTTGTTTAGCACTCTTTCAGAGGTGGTATGTGTCTGATGAGAAATGTGGCATGTTGGAATAGCTTTTCGGGGGTTTTTTCCTTGGCAGTGTGGTTGTGTCGTTTGAGAGGAGCAAATATTTATCGAAAGTTGTGTTCGTGGTTGAGCGGGAAATTGGTCAAGTTTATAGGTTATTATGGCAATAAAAGAGAACATGTCTGTTCAAAATGATAACACAAGTGATGGAAGTGGCTCCTCGTCCATCATTATGTAGTTAGTAAATTTGTATTTTTTAGGCTGCAAAAAGGCGAGCCCTAGACATTAGACTGGCCCTTAAACAAAAAAGTTGTAATACTCAACGGGTGCCCCGTAATACCCCCTACCAACTCTGGTCCATTAAACCTGTAATACATCCTTCTTACTTATAAAAACTAGAGAGTACCGTAAAATCGGGTGTAATTGATCAGATGGGTGAAATTGATCATCGTATCACACGATTCTATTTATTCGTAATGGAGCACAAATATCAATGTAAGTTGCAGTAAATGAACGTTGCTTGTCGTAACTATTGTCGAATTGTGTGTTGTGAAGTTTTTTGCGTTAAAGAGTGTTTATTACTATGAAAATAACGTAAAATTTCAAAATCATGCACGGTGCAGTATTGACAAACACCTATGAACCTCTATTAAGGCGAAGTAGGCCGTCATTGAAATTTGTACGCGTCGTTGTTGATTGTTGTTAATTTATCTCACGATTTCGAATCAAAGAAAATCAGTTGGTTTTGCACTGACACAGCTGAAATAGTATCAGCATACTTTATGCATGTTAGCGCGTACAGTGATACATTTTCAAGTCAATATAAACTATCATGACTGAGTTTTATCACTTTAAAATGCGAGCTGAAAAGTCATCATTGTTGCCAAAACGAATGACGGGCTACTTAGCCTTAATAAGCAAGGATTTGAACATGGTATAAACCTGAAAGTTTGTGAGGATACTTGAGATATATCCCCAAACCAGTTTTCATCGCCAAAACTCGTACCAATTTGCTCATATGGTTGAAATAATTGAATTTCTGTTAGATATCATTGAATTCCTTAGGAAATTGCATACATTGGTTGGAAAAGTGACAAGTATTGTATTCGAAATAAACTATTATTAAAAACCTCAGTTAGTGGATCAAAGATGCTAATAAATAACACAAGTCTAGTTATTCATAATGCTAGGTTATTCATAATGCTAGGTTTGCTGGCATGAAATTTCACTCAAAAGGCCATTTATGCTTCGGTGTGATGTAAACGCAATGGTTTTTTTTTGTTGAGATGTTCATGTGCAAGTTTGAACGGCTTGCGCAAGAAAAAAAACTCAGCAATCACAGAAAAAGAAGACCGTCTCCGCGAGTCTCGTCTCAGGGGTACACAGGGTGAATTAAAGTTCTATATGATTACTTGGACTTTTTGTTGAGCGCAGTGAAATGGTTTGGGCAATAATACAGATTTCGTTCGCGTAGTGTCAAGACTAACAGTATTGGACAAGACATTCGCAACTTTTTCGATTTTTTATACAAAATTATCAATTTTGGTAGACTATGTCCTAGATACTTATGGACCGAAATGAATTAAATTTTCACAACACGTCAGACATGACTAGAATTACAACAATTTTTTTGAGTGTTTTCCAATCACGAGTTCAAAAGTAATAACAATTTGACCATAGTGAAATAACAAAAGATCTATCTGAAAATATAAAAGCACTAAAAAACCTTTAAAAGTACACTGCCGTTATACGTAATATTGTCCCATGTTCCAAAATATGCAACCGGGAAAAAAAGTTTGAAGATTTTAACACATTTATGCCTTGTACTGATCAGGTTTGTGATAAATTAAAACAAAATTGTTGAAATAGTACGAAGGACAGCGTATTTATTACAATCAAAAGCTTGTTCTTTAGGAAAAAGTAAATTTTGCTACGAAACTCAAAGTGAAACTGTTTCGCCTAGAAAAATGGAGTTTTTGGTGAATTTAGACGCATAACAGTCCCACTGATATAAGTGACCACTGCTGTTGATGACCGTTCTTACGTATAGATTGACTATGGGGAGGCACTAACCGAAGGTTTAACCTTCTGCCTGTGTGAAATATAAACTGATCTTGTCTATGTTTTGGAGTCATATTGACCTCATATTCAAATCGTGATAACTTCGCCAAATTTGAACGGAATTTTGATTTCCCTGCGGTTTTGGAAGGAAAATTTAATTGAGTTTTACTAAAATATATAAGAAAACTCACAAGAGGGATGGTCCATTGCGGGGACGAGTTATTGTGAAAAATGGTCCAGCGAATATTCAAAACTTTGGACGCCTATATTCCATAAAGAGTTCTATATAAAATTATACTTTCTTCGTTGAATATTTGCAACAGGGAAAGGGTTAGTTAAGAATTTCATCGCATGATGACAATAGTTAACAAAATATGGTTTTCTGATTCCCCTACGCGACTATGACGTTCTGTAACAAGATCTCAGGATGGTTCTAAATTATGATGATTTGAACTATTAACGTCTTCAGCAAGTTGCTTATTAGTCTCAGGGCTATACACTACATGTTTGCTTTGTTCAGCATTGTACAACTAGGAGGCGCTATTGAGTTACAAATGTTTCAAACTCACATACCTCACGATGTAGAACAGCTAGAAAGTCGGTGTTTTCGGCAAAGTTGCTTGTTAGATTTCGGACTATATGCTGCATGCTTGGTAAGTTCAGTTTTCTGTAACAAGGAAGAGCTAATGTGCATTGAAAATATAAAATTCAAAAATTGGCCTTTGTGGTTCTGATAGAAGGCTGTTGTTTTCGGTAAAGTTGTACATTAGAGCAACGGCCATATGCTGCATAATAAACAATTTGCCGTTATCACGATGCAAAATAGCTTTTAATTTTAAGCATTTTTTTTTTAGCAAAATTATTTGTTATATTCAGGATTATGTATTAAAACGTTATTCTGCCACTAGGAGGTGCTAGTGAGCATTGAAACTTTTTGTTCTTCTGATGCAGATCAGTGAAATGGTTGGTGTTTAGGTGTCGGCAACTAAGGGGAAATAATGAGCTGAATATTTAAAAATCTTTTGTATCAAAATGTTTATAACTTAGTTTATGTATTTTCGACAAAAATGTTCGTTGCTTCTCAGTTGGGAACCATTGAATTCTATGTGTCCAGTTTGAAAAATATGTGGTATTCGTTTTTTTTTGTTGGGATTTGATCCACTGCGAGCATTACTCAAGTTGATCTATTCTGGTATACCCCTGTTTGTTTTCGTATATTCTCAGGACTACAAGTTACTATTAAGAGTAACTGCCGTTGACTGATAGTGCGATGTATCTCAATCTGGTACGATTCTTAAAATAAACTCATATACCTAATTGGAATTTTCTCTTCAAATTTCAAAAGGACTCAATATTCCTTTGCTGAAATACTGTTTTCTATTCGCAAATAGTGCATGAGCAGTCACAAAGCAAGTGTTGAGAGATCTCTATCTCATAGTCGCAAAACCGACAGATATCAGTTGGACTTCGACCTATCTTCCTCAAATGATATCTAGCCGGGTAATGTCTTGTAAGTAGTCCAATAACTATGCAGTGTGATTTTTTTTATTTAAATTCAGAAGTTTTTTAGCAATTTATTTATTTCGAGTTATAAACGAGTTATAAAAGTTTAGACTGCCTTAATGAATTTGTAAAAATCCAGTTTGACTGTATCATATTACGCTCCCATTTGTAAATTTCCATCTGTATTACACATTTTGAAACTCCACAAAAGGATTCTGGTCTTAAACACTTAGTATTCGAGACTCGTCATGCCAGAAAATCAGCTTTTTCATTTTTTTTTCGATTCCACAACGACCTGGTACCCAGTACAGGAAGACCTGGTTTTTCATAGCCAGTTGCTTCAATATATCTATCTATCTTTATTAACGAGATTTTAAGAGTTGTTTCAATATTTGTATGCATTCCCAAACCAATTTGGATTGGCATGTGTAGGATTTTAATGCCACGGTGCCCCGACAGACCAGTATTATTAAAAAAAAAAAATGTCCATCAATTATGAGCACAAGGCTCGATTCCTGAGGTCATTCTGCACCTTTGGACCAATTTAAAAAAAAAACCCTAGGAGGAATCTCGAGAAATCTTGATTTGAAATTGTTGACTAAAAAATTCAATATAATCAATTTATATAAACGCTCAAAAAGTTGGTCAGACTGTTCTCTATTAGTATGAGATTGTTTCCATTGTTATAATTAGAAATTTACAACTGATTAAACTTACCGGAGTGACTAAAATATGGTTTTTCATAGTTCACTGGTTTAAATTTAATTTATTGTTGTTTTCTATGATGAACCGATTGAAAGAATAATTAAATAAATTAACAATTAACAATGTTGTTATTTCGAAAAAAGGATCTGAGAATAAATATAGCACAATAATTGTTAGAAGATAAGCCAAATGAATACTTTTATAGTCGATTAGATAGGTTGATACTAGAACCGTTTGTTCTAAATCTGGAATTATTTGGTTGCTCTGTTGCGCTCAGTTACAATATCAGAATGAACACACGCGAATGTCTTTCACGGGGCCGCTGACCTCGAACTGAATGATGCAACGTCTTCTAACGGTATCCGCACTAAATGACCAGCTCTTCGAAGTTTGCCTTTTTTATTCGCTCAATAGTTTTCGCTCCTGTTCTCAAATAAATGTGCTTAAAGCCAAGAATAAGCGTTTTATACAGGGCAAATTGACAATGACGTTTCATTTAGGCATGCTTGCATTCATTGTTGCTCTTTTTACATTATTATTGAAAACTAATCTATTTTTCGAAACACTTTTCACTGTTGTGTGATAAAGAATCGCGAAGTGTTTTGGCGAAGTTGATAACGAAATAACCCATGTTACATTGCTAGCTGAACTACGGTTTATCTGGTAGAGGATGTATAAATCGCATTTTAGCTTACTAAGCAAGTTGCGGGTCTCTAACTGGTTACGTAATCCGTAAAAGAAGATATTCACAACCAGTGCACGTGTTTTAACTACACGGGACATAATTATCATACTTTAGAAGTGTAATATGGGTCTTCAATAAAATCATTTACATCTCCATTGAGCACTGTTTCAGCACCAAAACATCTGAACCTGCTTCTTTCTCTACATGCAATCATATACATTTGGGTAGAGTAAATTACATTACAAGCTTATCCTAGTTGTCCATCTTTAAAATAGTGAAAACCTGCTTTACTGCACTGCGATCGACTCCAATAAAGTCATAGTCTGCAAAACTAAGGAGTATTTGCGACAAAACGCAATGTTGAACAGTAAATTTGGAAATTCATCTCTTTTCATTCCATGTAATTTTACAAAAATTAGGCTCCTCGTCAACAATTCTTACACTTGATTGTATTTGCTAGCTCAATCATCTTTAAGTCTCATTTTGATATTACCTGCAACAGCTAGATTTGCGTTACTGAGTTGAACGCGACACCAATACACAGATTGACGATGGATCCCGAAAAAATAAAACGAAGTAAATGGTTGCAGGTATATAGAGTGGAAGTTCAAATGATATTGATACTAAAGAAGTACTTATTGGGGATTTGTTTGAAGTTGTTATAGACTTTGTTAATTTTCGAACACTTGTGACATATGACAATCATGTTTCCCATGTATTTATCATCTTGTTGTGACTAAAAATGTTGAACACGATATTTTTACGTAAACT
The DNA here is from genome assembly GCF_002204515.2 of Aedes aegypti. Taxonomy (NCBI): domain Eukaryota; kingdom Metazoa; phylum Arthropoda; class Insecta; order Diptera; family Culicidae; genus Aedes; species Aedes aegypti. The sequence goes on along the minus strand of NC_035109.1, from coordinate 384,948,918 downwards.
GTTGGTTATTTTTCCGTAAACTGTTGCTACTCGGTGGAAAACTAGATGTAAACATCAAGAGTAGTGCCAGATGTACAAAGAAGCAGACTTTATTAAGCAAAATAATTACGGCAGACTTTGGTGGGCTGGTCACTTAGTGCAAAAGTCGAAAAATAAACTGTAAATTAAAATATTCACCATAAAATGTTTTACGTTTTCGAACGTATCATCAAATGTATATTGGAATTTATTTCTTAGATTTCATTCTATTAAACTAAGCTTACTGGTTTAAGCAGGCATTGCAGAATTCGCTCTCATTTGAGTATGAAGCACGATCAAAGCAAGTAAAGAAAAACATCCCATCTGTTGCGGTGCACGATCGTCATTGTATCGCAGGGTGTAACAAGTCTGATAAATGGAAGCAGCGAGCGAGAGAGAGCGATGATAAATCCATGTTTCTCGCTTGTTTGCCGTTGGGGGTAGGTGTTTTTCTTTACTGGCACGATAAACAATCCACGAACTTCCAATAGCAATAGTGTCCCCTAGGCTTGGAGCATGTTTAGAGGGGTTTTATCATGCACTACTGTCCCCCCAATCTGATCAAAGTTGTAGCAGTATACGATAAACAGTCTCTCATAATGTGCAGCATGTTATGATAGTTACAGAGAGCGATACGTGAGAGATTCTCTCAATTTTCTCAGGATTCAATCCCTGGATTTAAGCCATGTAAAAACATACTTAAGCCACTCTGTTATGTTAAGTCAGTTGTAAATATTTTAATATCAACTATAAACTATTATACTAGTTGAGAACCATTTTTCACCGTGAATGCGTTCAGAATCGCCTGGCTATCTGAAAATACGCAAATCTTTGCATGTCTATACTTTCTTATAAGACATATAGGGAAAGTGTACCAGTTATGGCCATAGTGGTTCCCTATTTGGCCATATGTGATATTTTGATAACTTACACATTTTAAATATTTTTGAATGTTTTAACATCAAGATAAATCTTAAATCTAACTACTACAACACACAAAAGTTTTCAAAAATTGAATACATCAAAGTTATCACGTATGGCGAAATAGGGAACCACTATGTCCATAACTGGTACACCTACCCTAGAAGCACACTCTAAGATGGCGTGTATTTCTGCAAGGAAAACAGTTGTCCATCTTTCCATTGGTGTTGAGTATGAGCTCAATTTAATTTGAAAGTGACGAACGATAGTTCAATATTTCCAAAAACACCAATCTTTAAGATTGAGTTGAGAATCTTGAGCCATATACAGTCAGTGACATAAGTTAGTAACCAAATACTGTTTTTCTATACAAAATGCCCAAGTTTTGGGTGCTGCATCTCAGCTTATGGAAGTCCGAATTGGCTGAAATTTGGATGACAAACTACAAATAACTTAAAATTTTGTCTGTAACGGAATTATAACATTGCAGTCATTTACATAAAGTTTCAGAGGGTTGTTCAAAGACAAAAGTAGAGTAAAGTGGGGCAAAAGTTCGAGTGAGAGTTAAGAGTTTCTTTTTAAGATTTCTAGCTCAATTCAAAACAAATCTCATAAATGTCATGGTGGTTCGAATGCTATTCAAGTAAGAGACTTTCACTCCAAATATCATAAAAATTGATTGAGATTTGGAAAAGTTATGGCTATTTGATGTTTTCCGACGTGAATATTGTAATTTTTGGTCAAACTTTCGTTGCATGGAACTAATTGAAGATAAAATCTTTTTCAATATTTTATGTAAGGGCGTTTCTAGACCTATCATAAGGTTGCTTTGAGGTTTATTGGTTTTTGCATAAATGCTTTAAAACAATTTTTGGCCCATAGTGGGGCATAAGTTCGAATCAGCGGGGCAAAAGTTCGATCCATGTATAAAATCACGGAAAAAATGGCAAATTGTCTAAAATCCACATATTATCTTCAAATTTAGTTAAATTTGTCTGATCGCGTGAAAATTGTCACCGAAATTTTACTTTTCCACCTAGTTTTGCGAAAAACTGCTTTTTTTCAGTACAGTCGACTCTCCACAACTCGATGTTCTATAACTCGATATACTCTATAACTCGATGGATTGTTCGGTCCCTTCAAATTTCCATACATCGTGCTCTCCATAAGTCGATATTTCTATAACTCGATATCTCCACTAGTCGATGTCACGTGAGAGGGAAATTTCTCTCCATAACTCGATATCTATTTTAAAATCTCTCTTATTTGAGGAAACGTGGTCTAATTCTTGTTTGGAGATGAAAAATACTTGCGAGTTGTAATACAAGTTGAAAAACATGAAAATAAAAAAAAAATTGTCAGTCAAAATAATGTGATTTTTGACCATTTCCTAAAAAAGTTTTCAAATAATAGTTTGTAAAGTACAATCAACAACATAATATTACTTTCATACAGAGGTGATCATTTATGTATTAGAAATACAAAAATTTGTTCCTTCGATTTTGTGATTTTTTGTTGTGGTACATTCTATAACTCGATAATTCTATAAGTCGATGGTCCCTTGAATATCGAGTTATGGAGAGTCGACTGTATATTACAATTAACCCGGTTTTGGGCAATTTTTTTTTTTTTTAATTTAGTGTATATTTTTCGTCAAACATAAGTTTACGGCTGGTGTGAAGTATGCCTGTCATAAAAGGATCGATATTTTGTGTTTTAGCTAGCGAACTTTTGCCCCACACTAGATTCGAACTCTTGCCCCACCGGTGGGGCAAAAGTTCGAATAAGACAATCAATTTTGAAACTGTTATAACTAAAAATGGGTAAATATTTTGACACAAGTTTGTTTAGCAAAATTATAGCCATTATGTTGAAGGTTCACTGTATGGTATTTGTTTTGTTCTAACTGCTATTGTTTTTCTGGAAACTTTGATTATACCACTAAGGTCAAACTTTTGCCCCACGTTACTCTAAGTAACCGAGAGACTTTTTAATTTAATTCGAAAACGATAAATCGTGGAAAGTTGGTGTGTTTTGCAAATTTGTGGACATCTGAAATTGAACAACTTTGTGGAACAGACCAATTTTCTACGCCTAATCGTTTTCGAATTAAATTAAAAAGTCTCTCGGTTACTTACTTTTGTCTTTGAACAACCCTCTGAAACTCTGTGTAAAATGAATGCAATGTAATAATTCGCTTTCAGGCAAAACTTCAAGTTATTTGTAGTTTGTGATCCAAATTTCAGCAAATTCGGACTACCAGAAGCTGAGATACAGCACTCCAAAAATGGGCATTTATATGGAAAAACAGCATTTGGTTTTACTTACGCCGAAGAAATCATGACTGTTTCTGAGATATAACCAGTAATGTGAAAAATTTTAAATTTACCCAAATAATCACAAACTCGCTAATTCGTTTTTTGGCTTTATAGGCTTTTTGTACGGCTAATATAGGGCATGCTAGCTGTACAATAGCATTATATCAGCACGCATGGCGAATTAAAGTTCTACCAAGTGCCAGGGAACCAGGTTTTCAAAAATGATGTTTGATATATAACAAGTAAGGATTAAAGGGGTTACTGATTTTTCAAGTGAAATTACCTCAGCAGATAAATCCGTAATCAACGCAGATTAACCATTCATGATCGCGATTCCAAAAACTTAAAAATGCGATCGATCCTGCAAATTCAACGGAAAACTTTAGAAAACCAGATGAGAAATAGTATTTTGAAAATTTAATTTTTAATCATATCTAACATCATTTTAAAAGATGTTACAGGCACTGCTAAGGAATTGAATGTATTAAACTCTTGACTTGTATGACAAACTGTGAACCCAGTTTGTGCAATTATCAAATAAAACATCATTATACAACTGCTTACGCTTGTAGATACTAAGGCCTTCATTCCATGAAGTTCATGGGGGACCAAGAACAACGGAACAAATGAATGTAATTCTTAGTAAACGTTAATGACTTGACACATTCGGCCGAAGTATGCTATGTTGAAGTAGTTAGGCCGACCTGGTTATTAAGCTGAAATCCGTTAGGTCAAATGAGTCATTTTTCCAAAAATTTCAAAACTCAACAGGAACCAAACAATTTTCCTTTTTTCATTATATGCTATTCTTCCTTCCATCCGGCTTACGTCCTTCGGCCTCAGGACCCAGTTTTCTTATATTATTACGAACTATCACTTTACTATCCACCATCATCTGTTCGGCGTTAAGTCAGAGAGGACCAAGTACAAAACTTGGGAAAATTGGATTATTCTCTCGTTAGATGCGAAATTACCTTACACAGAAAAAAATCCGTTCTCGTATCCGTGAACAGCAGGCGTGAACTCGTCAACAAGCAAAAATACACCGTGAACTAGATCATGTATACGAGACCAATCATGGTAGTTCACGGTGTATTTTTGACAGTTCACGTTTTCCAGAACGCTTTTTTGAGCGTGTACCTCCATTCCACTTGGATCAGATTTGATGGATGCACGTGGCCACTACTGTGCCGGAATCAGTTTATCTGTATCTTCCTTACCGATACAGTTCTATTTTTAGCTAATATATATTTACATATGCTTTCACTCTCTTCTGCTCTTTTGCTCTCACACCGAGCACGTAGGAGTGCTCTGCTGTTGGTCCAATCGATTTCCATAAGCCATAGTCCATTGCTCTTGCGGTGGTTCATTTTGCCGTGTTCCTGAGTCGTTTGAGGCTAGCTGCCTGCGAAGTGGGTCAGTTTGTCTCAGTCACCATCTGATACTGACGGAGTATGGATGTGCTCCCCTAAGCACGGTCCTCCGTGCGGCGTCTTCTGGTGGCTGGACGGGTTATTTTTTTTTGGAGGGGCTGGGAATTGAATCCATGACCTTCCGCTTATGAAGCGAAAGCGTAACCTCAAGGCTACGGACCCCCCTTACTGCGAGAGATATGTAACAAATTTACTTTGGATGATCAATAAAAATCGTTAAAAGTGTGCAGTCAGAGTATGTATGAATGCGAGAAAATTAAAAACATTTTTAGAGATTTGTCAGATTTTTTGACATCGAATGATTCTTGTGCTTATCCATCAAAAGAAATTTATAAATATTACTTAATTCGATGCATCTGATTTTGATTTTTTACCATTTAACATATTTGGATGGGTGGTCAAAAATTGCAACAATTTCTGTGCAGACAGAGTGGACCATGTGTTGAAAAGCGTTAAATTGATTGATTATTGCATTTTTTGAGTCAACTTCAGAGTCCGATAAATGTTTATGGTAGATCTAAGGTATATGTATCGAATGTTGGATATTGGATCAGTATTTTTTAAGCGGGACTCAAGATATATTTGAATATTTCTGGTCTTCAATGCCCTGACCCTACAAAACCTTAATATTCAAGCAATCGTAATGCCACTAATTTTGGTATTGACGATATGGATTATAGAAGAATTTACGATACTGGTGTTGAAGGGTCTTGATAATCTGCTTATCTTAAAAATATGCACGCAGTTTGATCATGCAAGCATTGAATGATTGTTATTTTCCTAGAAATTTTTCAGTCAGAGTGAACCAACTCACTGAACGGTGGTTTTTAGTTCAGTCAGAGTGCACCAAGTACACATAGTCCATCAAAAAATCGTTCCATCAGAGGTTTGGATTATGGATTTTCATGGTTATTACTTCTCATTATATTGTTTGATAGTAACAAAAAGATTTGTAGAAATATTGAACCAACATTTAAACGAGTTCAAAAATTACAGAGCGGTAGACTTTAAATCCATTTTTCTCAATGTATGAAATATGTCACTTCGTCCACTCTGACTTAACGCCGACCACCTGAGTCTTATATCACGAGTTCCAATAATTGCGTACGTTTTTCAAATTCATATATTGTTTAAGAGTGCTCTGGTGTACTGTCCTCTAGTACTACTTTCAAGCTTCTGTAAGCAACAATAATACCCTCCGCCTAAGACCAAATTTTTTTGACATGTCTATATCCTGTTTGCACTCAACAAGTTTGAAAGTCATAATGTGCGTTGGTTCAATCCGGACAATTATCAATAAATCAGTTGTTCAAAAGCATCTCCATCGATCCTACAGCTAACCGGAAATCAAATTAGCTTGACAATAATCTAGAAAACGTCCACGAGTGTAAAATAAAATGCACTTAACCTCCCTTACTTGTTGTTGTGTGACTCGATTTTTCCCCTAGTTCGATGGAATTCGCAATCCTCTCAATATGTTTATCAAAAAAACAGAAATATATAAAACTGGAAACGTTAAATTATATGCTATAACTCCGTAACACAATAGTCCTATCACTTCACTTGATCTTTGGATAACATACATATTTGTCACAAATTGATTTTAAATTTTCAGTGATCAGGCTTACACGAAAACATAAGACTGATCATTAGAGTGATGCAAATTTTGAAATTTTTGCTCCCCTATGCTTAAACGATTTTTATCATGGTAAATAGCATCCTCCCAAAATTTGAAACGATTTTGAAGAAATTTGACTATGCACACGTCATTTGAAGTTTATATGGAGATTGCTATGGAAAACGCTCACCTTTTGTGCTCAACCCTCTATCTCTTCGCCATAATATTTTATGGGAAAGTGAACCGACTCAGCTCTTGTGAAATTTTCCCAGCTACAACTTTGCTGAAGACCACATTTTGATTGGACGTAAAGATAAATTGCTATTTATAATTATAAAGTGAGTTCGCATTTTGCATGCTCTGCCAACTGCTCAGCAAGCAACAACCGAGCTCCTGGCGGGAAGAATAGATCAAAGTAATCCAGGCTACTATGTTCTACAGCAAAAAGCAGTGTTGCTCTGAAAGTAATGGAATGATCATCTCAGCATGATCTACACTTTGGAATCAATAAAAAATTATCCTTACGTCCCATCAAAATGTGGTGTTCGTCAAAGTTGTAGCTGGGAAGATTTCACATAAGCAGAATTTGTTCACTTTTCCATAGATTATTACGACGAGCAGTTAGAGGAATGAACACAAAATGTTTGCCTTTTCCATAGTAATTCCCATATAAACTTCAAATGGCGTGTGCACAACCAAATTTCTTCCAAATCGCCTCCAATTTTGGTAGAATGGTTTTCATCATAATTGACACCGTTTAGTCTGATTAAAATCTACAAGATTCAATAGTAGTCAATGCTGAGCACTTTTTTTTCGCAAGTACCAAAATACTGATATTTATAGAATTGAAGGATTCTGAATCCATTGCGCTTATCAAAACTATCATAGCACGTCTGAATTTTGAGATATTGGCTGTTAAAAATGCTTATTTGGACTATTTCAGCCAACTTTCATGCAAGTTTACCATCTGAAATGACTATTTATTTCATTAATTTGCGACACAATTCAAACTTCATGTGTAAAACAAAACTAATCAACAAAGTTCATAATATTTTCGATGCTCAAAACTTATTTTTAGACGGTTTAGAAGAGCTTTGTATTTAGCCACAAAAGAGAAACAAAGAATTTTTTACGGCGACTGCCATCATGCTGAAAAAGTCTCTAAATTTAGTTGTGCAATTTATTCCAAATTACATCTTAAATGAAAGTTTCCTATTTTTCAAATTTGATAAATCATAGTTTTAATTTTATATAAACATCAATAAAACCACTGTTTTATACAACTTTGGCGATCTGTAGTTGTGACGTGATTCTTGGGACACACAAAAAATTCCTCAATGTTACGCTGTGTTTTTGACACATTTCATATAGTTCAATATAGTTCGTAAATTAAAGGACAATATAGTTCGTAAATTAAAGGACCAAAGTAATTTCCTGGAAAATCCAAACATTTTCCAACCCTGGAAGATCCTCGTCTTAAATATGACTCTTGTTTTGCGTTCTGATTCTATTTACAAACTCTCGTCTCAGTTCTAAAGAAAGTTCCGGTGCACTGCCGCTAAAACTTGTTTACCAACATATGCACTGCAACCAAATTGAAACTAATTTAAAACGCCAGTTACTTTCCCTTTGAAATGCTCATAAATATTCAATGTCACTGGAATAACCACAGAATAAGACAAAAAGAGCGTCGTACTTTGACGCGATCAAAATGCTTTGTGTGCATCGCACAGATTCACCACCCTCACCCATTCAACGTCTTCACGATCGCCACCCGGTAATAGTGGAATATTCTCTAAATCGCAAGCCCTCATCGTTAATTGATTGATGACCGGCCGCCGACCCTTTCGCTACTATACCGGGCGGCATTTTTACAAGCTCTACAACCTTTCCATATCATTTCACGGCCAGCCGACCCATCACAGTTTACAGCGTCGTTGCAGTGAGAGACGTAAACCGAGTGGGAGATGCACCGTGATCGCGCACATAACAGCCAGCATCAATTGTAATCTACGCTGAGTGCATCCCAACAATAGACGACGACGACGACGACGACGACGAATGATGGCCTAGCGTAAGTAAGTTCTAGCGCGGTTAAATGCGGAACTTGACCATTGCTTAGATAGTCTAGATTCTCGTGATGACCGCTTCGGTTGTAGTTTTTGTAGGTGGTCTGCTGGTGATTAGTGGGTGCTTCGGACAAGCGGAAGATGTTCCTGAGAGCAATCCTTGCGTGGTTAACTTCGATGGGGGAACTGCTTCCGGTGTTGGTGTCCTGAATCAAACGTTCAATGGTTTTCGGTATTGCGAATACCTGGGAATACGATACGCAGAGCCACCGGTTGGATCGCTGAGGTTCAAGGTTGGTTGAGAAGAGAGAAAACTAAGAGATGTAGATTTATGATGTTATTTGTAGAGTCCAGTGGTAAGAGCCCCGAAAGGAACGGAGCAGTATACGCGACTCGGAAGCATTTGCGCTCAACTGAACACCTTTGATGACGCGGACGAAATATACGGCGATGAAGATTGTCTGTTTTTGAACGTCTATAAGCCGTTGGGAAATGCAACCAATGACGAGAAGTATCCCGTTCTGGTTTACATCCACGGAGGAAGCTACGCAGTATGGTCTCCTCAAACCGATATGTTCGGCGTGGATTTGCTGATGGAAAACGTATGTGTTATACATATTACCTCAATCACCTCTGCTAATAGCTATCGTTCCAGGGTGTAATGATCGTCTCCGTCAACTATCGATTGTCAGTTCTAGGTTTTCTTCACCACCCAGAATTCAACATCAGCGGTAACTTCGGACTTAAGGATCACCTGGCTGCTTTGAAGTGGGTTCAACGCTATATAGAACCCTTTGGAGGTGACCCCGATAATGTGACCCTCATGGGACAAAGCGTTGGAGCTCACTCCGTGACATATTACCTATATCTGAAGGCATTCCAAGGATTGTTCCACCGAGTGATAGCAATGTCCGGATCGGTTCTGGCTCCTTCAGCCATGATCTACAACCCTGAGGATGTTACCCCCACATATCTCGATTCGATCAATGTGTCCTCCTACGACGAGCTCATGAACGCCAGCTTCAAAGATGTGTTTTCGCTGAAAGCTTACAGCAGAAGATTCGTTTTCGCGTATGCCAATTTACCCATCTTTCTTCCCACTGTTGAAAACGAAGACGACCCTGATGCGTTAGTCACTAAACCTGTTCATGAACTCATCCTAGAAGAACCGGCCAGCAAAGTTCCGCTCATGATTGGAATGACATCGTTGGAATTCACGCCCTTGTTCGCCGGAGTCCCTGTGACAGAATTTACCGCCAACAGTAGCTTTCCCAATCGTCAGAATAAAACGGTCTACCAGGAGGTGAAAAGTATGATCGACTCCGCCGCTAAGCTTGCGTTCAAAGTCGAACCGAACGACGCCGGAAGACACTTCCACGGAAAAATGGCAGATCTGGCTAACATGTACTACCCGGTGAAGAAGCTTCTTTATCAACTATCACAGCAGGAATCATACCCAGAGCCGATATATTACTACCGGTTTGCGTACGATGGCAAGTTTGGAAAATACAGAAACCTGAAGTACAAAATGTCCGTCGATGCCAGCTACAAGGGAGCATTACATGGCGATGATCTGGGCTATTTGTTCTCGCCGTACGTTGTGCGGGAGGCTGTGGCCAATCGTGGCGCTTTTCAGACGGAATGGAAAGTGTCGGAGCGGTTCGTGAGCTACTTCAGTAATTTCGTGAAATACGGGTAAGACGCATAGACCGGGTTAAAGTCACTCAATGAGAAATGATTATTTTATTTTCAGCAATCCAACACCAGAGATTGACGAAGGGACCGATTTTCAGTGGCCATCGTACGAAGGAAATCGTTCAGAACCTCAGTTTCTCAACATAAACGATAAGGATGACGTAAGGGTTGACGACGATCGCTCAAACTTTGTTTTCCAGGTGTGGCGAGTGGCGCACGAGTGTTTGTACTATTACCGGTGTTTAGAACTAGAAGTTATGAAAGGAAGAATCGAAAAGTATCTCTCAAGTGACACAAGCAGTATTGATTTAAATAAACTTTTTGAAAGTTAGATGCTAATGGACCATTTATTTTAAATAAATTTAATTATAAGCCTTATGGGTAAATCAAATTAACGAGTTCTTTTTATGTTTTATACAATATTGTTACTTATTCGTGATACATTTGATTTGTAACATAGATGATTCCCTCCTTGAAGGTACATAGAGTTGGTGCTAGAGTATACTCTCGTAGGCTTAGGCTAAATCAGTTTTACTCACATGACAGATACAGCACCTTTTTTCAGGCGGAAATATTTGCTCTCATGTAAAGAGTGCAATCAGCACTTTAATAGCACGTAATGAATAAAGTCATATACTTCTGTTCAGATAGTTTGGCCACAATAAAAATTTCTAGCCTCAGCCATCTCAAGGTCGAAGCTTGTTATCGCTTGTCAAACTCAAATTGAGGAACTGAATTTAGTCACCTTTATAACCCTTGTATGGGTACCTAGTCATTCTTCTTTCGCGTATAAAGAATTGATTGATGAGCAAGCTTGCAATGGATCAGGCGTCAGAACTTTGGCTCAAGCGGCACGTTTCCCTCAAAATAGGAGATTTGTGCCTCACAACTTATAAAGCCTTTTTCGTTATTTACCTGATACAAAAGATTTTTGAACCGTAATTTAACCGAATGATTTACTGCAGTTCAATTGTACATAGTTGAACATATTTCACGAATACTCTATTCTATTCTAGGCAAGAATGCTTATCGTGTTTCGATTGTTCAAAATGAACTTGCACATGGCATTGTTAAACATGTTTTAGACATGAGTTAGGAAAACTAATTCAGATAGAACAAGCAAGTTATTATAAAAATAAATAAAGGCGTCCAATATTTCATTTAAATTATATTGCAATCTGAATTTTGTACACACTTCTTTCTAATAGTGGATTACATTTGAAGCAGTGACTCATTGCAAAATATATGATTTATATGAGGAAATGAATTTCCTTTTCTTCATATTTTGTGACTTTCAAATGTGTTATTAAAGCTTTTGGATAAACTTTCACATACATCTATGAATGAAGATGCGATTCACTTGTTGTGCAAGCAAATTGACCGAAGCTTCGTCAATCATCAAAATAATTGAATGTTTTCCATTGATTGGTGGACAAATACGAGGTACCTTCCAGAATCTGGTATCCAAATTTTTGTTCAATTTGGTTATCATGTTCATCGTAATTTTGTGAGAATTTCGATCGCTCTTCGGAACCAATGGATAATTTTTCTCAACGGTTGAATTGTCTGCTATTTTCTTAAGGGAACTAACTAGCCATTCTTTGCTGTAGACAACGTTTGCCGAAAACCATGCCATTCCTTACGAATATCCTGTGCCAGTAAAAGTTGGCTGAACTTCATCATCTGCATGCTTTTGTTGAATGGTGAAGAGCTGGGTCATCAAATCATTGAAGAAAATCTCATCGACATAGCCTCTCGGAAGTTTGACCACTAATTTCAAAGAAGTGGATGGATCCTGCTTAGTGCGCGACTTTTTGTCATTATTAGAAGCAGGTGAATTGGCGACACACTTGCTGGAAAGCACAGGCAAAGGGTCCGCAGCATTGGTTTGGGTAGCCTTTTCACTCGCGGTGAACATCAATAGATCATCTTCCGAATCCATTTACTTAACTTACTTTAATACCAAGTTTACGAGAAAATATTATAAATACAACTGTCTCAAACTTCGTCCGTTGGAAACAAAATGAATCTACTTGATCACTTTGCGAGTAAAACAATAGTATGCAGAAGCAAAACACAGTGGCAACTGCAAGTCACACACTCAACGCTTTGTCTACCGTACTTCATCAGAGGCGGCGATAGATATTTTCTATTCAATTGAGTATACATATGTGTTAGATTTTATAGCAAGTGATCTCATCACTGATTCGAAGTGGTGTATGCATATCAGCATGCATTAATTATTGGTACTCACTTAGAAATTGAGTTATCAACTTGTAATGGCAATCGTACATCATATTTGTGCTTTACAAACCATAAATAATGTGTGTGGTATGTGGACACTGAAATTGTTGTTCTATCAAACCTTACACTTCAAACAGTAGGTATTCTAATTCTTGCTCTTCCGGCTATATAATCAAATATATTTTAAGATCTAAACTTTACATCAAAACTGATGAAAGTTATTGGGAATCCCCATTCCACTCAGGAACCCACACACATAAACTGAGGACCTGAATTTAGTCACCTTTGTAACCCTTGTATGGGTACCTAGCCATTCTTCCAATGCGCATAAAGAATTAATTGATGAGCTGGATGGAGCATTGCAATTCAACACACTTTCAATCCTAACAATTTCATTGCACTTGCGATCCTGCTATCGAAATTATTTGGCAGGATCCGCGAAAATAAATTTAGAAATGTTTTTTTCCACAAAACCAATTTTCACTAACTAATTACGGAAACGCTCGAACATATGTTATGCACTTTAAAAACGCGCACAATTTCAATTTAAGACTTACTAGTCCATTTGAAAATCAAATTACAAGAGCATGTTTTCAACCATTTCTAGGAGAGTGAATTAGAAAAAGTGAGAACTATTTCTAAATGTTTTAAAAATATGAAGACGACAATTGAATGTTTTAAATCATCATTTCAAAACTTCCTTAACAAAAGCTATAACTTGGCATATATTTCTGAAAAATGAAATATTGCTTAGGTCGTACCAATTTTATGACCTGAGAAAAATCCTGCTGTAGTTTCTAGCTATTGTCTAATCAGATTGTTTTTCTTCACCAGTAAACCTTTTGACAAAAGTCGTTTCGTACAGAATGATGATGAAGATTTGGCCGTATTTGTTTGGAATACTTCAGTTGTAATCTTTGACTGGTGCGATCCGGAATCATGAAAATCAGCTAGGTCTTATTGAAAAGTTTCGTGATAACCGCTACCGCTGTCTGGGTCTCCCAATCCGAAAATTATTATATTCGAATGCCCGGAACCGAACTAGAACTTCTAACCGCAATTGAGATTGCTTCAAAAATACCACCCAAAGTATATTCCTGAATTTCTTCAGAGATTATTTCAAGGATTCCTTCCAGAAATTTTACCAGAAATTCATTAAAATTCAGACATTATCTTGGAAATGTATACAACAATCCTTACAGCAATTTATCCGAGGATTTTTCTAGGGAATTGACTAGATATTTCTATACAAATTCCTCCAAGGGTCTGAAATAGTCTGAATTAGAAAAAACACGGTGCTCTGATAGACCGTTATTATGAAAAAAAAATTGTCCTCCAAATCTGAATACAGAGTTTGATTTCTGTACATCTGAGAAAATTTTTAAAAATCTCTAAAGAAATTATTTCAAATATTTTGTTAGGAATTCCTCCAGTAATTCCTTAATAGATTCAACCAGTGAAATCTAATATAGAAAGTTCTCCAAGGATTCTTCAAGAATCTTTTCCAGGAATTCCTCCAGGAATTTTTCCACGGTTTTGTCGGAAGGTTCCTTCAGGGATACTTCAAGCGGTTACATCTGGTATTTCTTCAGAGATTAGCCTGGAAATTCGGAATTCTTCCACAGACTTCACCATGAACACCTGTAGCAAAATCTCTACAGAGATTGTTGCAGAGATATCTTCAAGGCCTTCTCGAGGAATTCCTCCACAAGAACAATCTCTTTAATTATTAATCCAGGTATTTCTCCATGGATTTCTCTGAAGGTACTCTTGAGATTCCACCAGGAATTATTCCGGAGATCCAACCAGAGGTTTCTCTAGCTAGAGTATGCTCTAGGTATTCTACCAGGAATTTCTCCAGGGGTTCTACCAGCGATTACTTCAGATATTCTATAAGAAATAACTTATCTAAGTCTTGAAGGTTTTCTTCTAGGGTTTCTATCAGAGGTACCTCCAAGAAGGATTTTTTCGGAGATACCTCCAAGAAAATCACTAGATAAAACACTGCAAGGATTTTTCATGTAATCCTCCAGAGATTCCCCTTTGAATTTCTCCAATGATTTTAGCACATATTACCCCTCAGAATTCCTCCATGGATTCCTCCAAGAAAGTCTCTGCATAGATTCCTCTAGGAAAGTCTCTTCCTGGATTTCTCCAGAAGCTTCGCCATGGATTCCTTCATGGATTATTGCAAGGTTTTTTTTTTTCAAAAAAGAAACACCCCTACATTGATCATATCAAGCATATCTCTAGGTATTACTCCAGGGAATGCTTCAGCAGTTTATCTAGGTAATCCTTTGGAGATCTCTTCAACAATATACCCAGGTAACCTTTCATTGATTCCTTCGGAAATTTATCCAGGCAATTTCTGCAGAGAGTCCTCCAGAGATTACTCCAGTAAAATAGCTACAGTGATTTCTGTAGGAATCCCGCCAGCAATTTTCCATGAATTTATGCACGAATTACTAAAAAAAAAAAATACCAAGGAAAAAAACCGTGTACAGCTTTTCCACATTTCCTCGGGTATCTTTTCGGGGCTCTTGCAAGAATTTCTCGTTGAATTCTTACAAAACTGAGCCAGGGAATGCTCAAGGGATTCTTCTAAGGATTACTTCAGTTTTATTGTCTTTATTTAAAAGGCTTGGCTTAAAAAGCACTGATTCACCTCTAACACTAAAAATTCTTCCATATATCCTACAAGGATTTCCCTTCTTCATGTTCTTTTAGGAATTGCTCTAGAAACTCTTAGATTCCTCAAAAAAATCATGTTCGTATAAAAATTCCTGGAAAAATTATTGGATGGATCCCTGTATAAATTTTAAGAGTAATTTCTGATGAACTCTTGAAGGAAATAATTGGGAATCTCTGAAAGAATATTTGAAAGAATTATTAAAGGCATTTCCAGAGGAATTTTTGGAAGCTGAGAACGAATTGCTGGAGAAATTCCCGAAAGATTACCTGAAACAATCCTTGCAGTAACTCATCTAGCAATTTTCCTGGAGGTATCGCTGGGAGAAATCCTGAACTCCCAAACTGTTGAGGAATCCCTTGAAGAAATCGTGAAACCCCGGAATAATTCGTGGAGAAATCTCGAGAGGACTACCAGGGAAAACACCAGCAAGTATCCTCGGTGAAATTTCATGAGAATTGAGGAAAATGTAACAGTAAAGGTTTTACAGGAGGAATCCTCTTGATATTTCTAGAGAAGTCATGATACAGATTTTTCTGCAGAAACTCCTGAAATTATTCATGGAGGAATCCGTGGAGGAATTCATGGCAGGATTTCTGGAGGAATTTCTGAAGGTTTTCCTGGAGCCTTATTGGAACCGGTCTAAAAGTCTGAAAGCGATCAAAACTTCTTCCGAGAAAAATTGGAGAAATTTCTGGTTTAGTCCCTTGAAGAATTTTAGAAGGAATTCATGAAGAAATTTCTAATAGAGTCTCTGGAGAAATTTCCGGCGTAATCTCAGGATATATTTCGGAAGGAATTCTGTGAAAAATTTTGGTTTTTCTGGAACAATTTTGCAGGATTTGTAGAAGCTCTATTCAAACTGATCCCAAAATTGCCATTGTTGTCCTTATTCGTCAACAATAAACCGTCTCATCTCATATAAATAAAAAAAAACATGCATGTTCAGAGCAAAATAGTATAGTAATAGTAATAGTAATAAGATGAATTTCAAATTTTGAATTATTGCTGTACAACAGTTTCCCAATAAACACTGTCAGTATTTAACAGCCGCATTCGTGACGAAAATAAATTTTGCGTTCTCTCTCATTATACATTACTCACATACACCAAAAGGTTCTTTTGAACTCTCACTGAATTGTATTTCTCAAGCCAGTTGAATTATACTTCTCGTTGAAAGCCGACGGAATCGTGTTTTTCCTTTCGAGACAATCGAGAAATACTCAGTAACTGTCGGTCTAACCCAAGAATTCGAGAACTGTCCACTTTGGGGATCGTCAACCGAAATTCACCCGTCGTATCGCCACGAGTTCGCTGGTGAGAACGTTTCACTTCTGAACAATGCATTATGGCTAGTTTAATGATCGAGATTCGTTATGTTACACAGCATAGCAGAAATAAAATTTTTGCGTGTATCAAGGATCAAATAAAGTGTCTCTAGTAGATTTAGGCTCTCTGAATCTGGTGCCATTCTCAGAAACGTTCCAGCATGGCTCAATTTTTAGCTACAGGTCGCCAAATTGGTACAAAATACTGTTTTTGTTGATGTTTGCATGAAATTTAAAGTATGATTTATCAAACTTGTTTGTGATCTAATCCACCAACCATGCAATATATGACTTCATCTTCCATTTCAGATATAATTTGGTTGAAATTGTACGATTAAATTTAAATTAAATCGATTTTTCCAATATGCATGCGGTCTTCATACAAAATTCTTCGTTTTTCTTATATTCCAGAATACAATACTTTTCGAAACCATTAGAAAATAAATTTCAAACATCGAAATTATCATGAACTTTGAATTCTGTGGCAAATTCAGCGAATAAATTATCATACAAGCTAACATACTTGCATGCAAGTTGGCTGAAATAGCCAAATTTCGCATTTTTCATTAGTCATTATTTCAAAAACTAGAGGTGCTATGATATTTTTGAAAACGATAATGGAGTCAGTAATTATTCATTTGGTAAATAGCGTGTAATAGCGAATGTAATAATTGTATGTGTGGGAGGCCTAGATAGTCGTAAATTTTTAGCAAAACCAAGCTGAGTAGCATGGTACAAATCTCCCAATTGGTGAGGAACGTATCTTCAGAGCCGGCCTTATGAAACAGTACCTGTTTCAGTGTCTGCATATTTCAATGTACAGTCAACAACGCCGACCCTCAGTAATATAAAATTTATTTGTAATTTTTATATTCAATTTTCAGTCTCAGTGCCTCTAGGTGAAATTGAATTTTGAAATGATACCAACAGTGGGTCAAACTGAATGCGTGCGCGTGTTGCACCCACTCTCTTTCTCGTCACATTCACCCTCAAGGTCAGATTGGCTTCGTGCTAGCGGAGTTTGTTTTTGTTCGTTTTCGCACTGATCGGAAATTATTCGGCTGAATTTTTACGATACTGCCTGCTATTCGATATTCACGCAAAAATGGTTAATCGATAAAGAAAAATCTTAGTAAATAATTATAGAATTCCTTATAACTAAGTGCACTAAGCTGAGAAACAGGTTCTGCAACAGTTGGAACGTAGTGCCAAAAACAAGAAAAGGAATTGTATGTTTGGTATTTGGCATTATACTGAAAAAATCTGAAAAATCATGAATTTTGAGTATGAATATGATGAATATGATGGGCTGACAATGACCACATCACACCCTACCTATAGCGGTTCCGGAATATTCCCCGAGTCCATCCAAATCTAATTAATGATCCTTTTAAATGGAAAATCTTGAAATTTGAACGGTCCTACCATTGAGGGCCACATGTGACAAATATATAATATGTCTTAAGAACAAGTTTTTGATCGTAATACCAAAAAGAAGGATCTACAGAGAATTTAAAATAAAACTTCCCTCCCTGGTAAACTGCCGTGAATCGCAAGTCAGTCCCATCTGTAAAAAGTAGGCATTGAAAAAATGGGCTGTGAAGTTTCCAAACTCGTTTTCCATACGAATATTAAAAAAAAATCCAGAGGATTGGAACATGATCAAATCTTAATGAAACTTTCACAATTTGCTTTTCTCTACGATATCTCTCTGAGAAAAATATAAAGGTGATCAAAACACGGTTCATTTTTGTGCTACACGGTGTGGAAATCGGTAGTGGGACTGATATGCTATTACTTTTCATTATGGGACAATTTGACTTGCTATTTTTTCTAACTTTTTCACAAATCTTTTTATCTCATTAGGGCAGCTGAAAGAGCATTGAAAAAGTTAGAAACTGGACTCAACTCAATTTTGACGAAAATGCAGATGGGAATGACTTGCGATTCACGGCAGTAAAGTACTAATGAATTACATAGACTATCTACGGATGAAACATTAGGGCAGATGTCAAATAACATATTTAATAATTTTAGGCAAAAATTATTTCATTCATCTGGTGCTAGTATAAGTACTATATATATTAAGGATGGGTTTATTGAAAACACAGTAAAAAAAACTACTATATTGTTCGTCGCACTGAAACCACATTTAGCAGCTGAAAAGCAATACACAATGCTCCGATTATTAACAAAGTCGAGTGCCTTTTCTGCGTTCGCTCTCCTAGCTGGCAGGAAGTGAAACGTCGTCAGTCGTCAGCGGAAACTGCCTGGCAAAAGGGGTTCACTCTGATGACTGGCAGTCAGTTTATAATAATTCCTCTTGTCGCGTCGCTTGCTTGACAGATTGGAGTAGGTAAGACATCCCCAGCTGACGACGACGACAACGGGAGTTGGAGGAAGTTGGAATTTCATTTCAAAGTTGCAGCAAACTCGACGTCACCCGGCTATTACTTGTGCACACAGGAGAAACAATAACAACAACCATTACCGGGAATGGGAAATATGAGGAAACGGAAACCGGTGCGGGAGGAGTTTTTAATTTTTGTTTATGGAAATGACAGTTGTTAAATTTAATTTTGAGACGAGTTTGTTTGCACTTGCTGAAGCCAAGCGTCGCATCGCATCGTTGGCTGAAAGACTGATGGAGAGGATGGTGTAAATACATGTAGGAATATGGAGTAACAGTCGTATTTCAAGGAACGTCAATTTGTCTAGTAGGGTAGCTTGACCAATGTTTGCCATCCTAAGATTTTAAGTTTCATATTAATCAAAAGAATTAAGAATACTGTGCATGGGAGCCAATCAGAATATATGATACAACAGTCGCCTTTGGGAGATCTGACTCGAGCATTTGAAGCCCAAATCCAGCACTGCTTCATATAGTTTGAAGTCTTCGAAAATGTACATTGAATATGGTTGCGTACTCCTAAGCTACATCTGTTAGTTCCTTGTGCTTATCGAAATTTCTGGACAGTCACGAACAGAAACTAAGAATTGTATGGTCATCAATACATTCTAAGCTAACGCGTCAAATCTTTGATAATCACCTAAACTAACACCGTTCTGGTATCAACCTTCATAAAAAG
The DNA here is from genome assembly GCF_002204515.2 of Aedes aegypti. NCBI lineage: Eukaryota > Metazoa > Arthropoda > Insecta > Diptera > Culicidae > Aedes > Aedes aegypti. The sequence goes on along the minus strand of NC_035109.1, from coordinate 384,929,496 downwards.
TTAAAACTTTTCACAAACCACCAACGACGGTAATAACAATCCAACTAATTAGACAATCAATTGTCGCTTATCGCACCGAGTAATGGCGTCCGATTCCTGCCAAATGGCCTTCATTTGTTCCGCGCTTTCAATACCACCAAATGACGACGTCGCTCTCAGTGGCAATAAAATCGAACTGCAATCGGTGCGATCCGCGTTGGGATACCTCTGCGCGGCAAGTGCCACAAAACCACCACCCGTAAAAATTCGTTTATCGTAAAAAAACGCATTAATTTTGTTGATTATTTTCGTTTCTCATTTTGCAAACACTTCCAGATGGTTGGCGGAGTTGCTGTCCCCGAGAGGCAGCTGGGTTGGCTGTTGAGTAGGGCAAAGTGGTTTCAGATGAACCGTATGGGATAAAAATAGCCCAGTTTGCTCTTTTTATGAAATAATTAGTATTTTCAGTAGTTGCTGGGCAGAAAATACTTAAAATCACTCAATAACTTCGCTTGCTGTTCCATTGCAACAGAAAAATATTATCGAAATTGATAGTTTAAGTTTATCTGTATCAAACGCAGATCTACAAATGGTTGAGCTACTTTTCCCTAAATGTTGTTTCTTCGAAACCCAGTTCCCCGAAAAGTTTTTAGCACTCATAATTGCCCAGTGTTGTGGAAAACTCAATTTCTCACAACTCACGCTTGAGATTTTTCATGCGTGAGTTGTCAATCATGCAACTCAGCAGTCAAAAAATCACGGATGAGTTGGCTCACCTTTTTAACTCATTGTCTCGAATTTCCACAGTTTACTCACACCCGGCAATAATTTTTTGGTAGTCTGGTAAAATTACGTTAATCCTTTCTAACGTAAACCACAACATTCGGATTTCACGAGTTTTTGCCGGGTTTTGCGACTGAATCATTGTTTACGGTTTGAGTTGATTGAGTTGATTTTTCATCAAAATCTCAAGCGTGAGATTTGCAAAACAGATCTCTAATGAGTTTGCTCTCACGGGAGAGCGTATTGATTGAGATTTTGAATGTGAGTCTATCAACACTGTAATTGCCATAACTTTTTGCATTTTAAGGTGGTGAACAAACCGGTTATCGGATATGCGGATATTCTTGCATCTTTTTTAACTGCATCTCTTTCCGGGGAAACAGGTCATTCGGGGAGATGGCTAACAGGGAAATGGCTTTCGAGGAAACGGGTCATTCGAAGAACCGGCATTCGCGGAAATGACATTCGAGGAGATGAAATTCCGGGAAACGACATTCGGAGAAAAGTAGCACAATCCATATGCATTCATTCAACGGCATTCAACCTATCAGAATAGAACCATTTTCAACAATTCAAATTCTATATCAAATTTCTTTAAATTTTCTCAGACTCCACCATAACCCCCTTTTGTCATGACTGCCTTCTTGCATTACGCCATCTTTTTCACATCCTTCAGGTGGAGGTTATAAGTGACACTGAAGTTTTGGGAGAACAAAAATAATTATGTTCCAGGGTTGTTTAAACGGTTTTCCAGAGGAAAGGGAGCATAATTGATTACAGAAGGGACGTAAGGAGGAGTTAGTATTTTTTTTTTCGTTTATATTTCTGGGTTGCATTTGTGCGGTCCGCGAAGAGTTAGAAGAATGGTCTTATTTCTGGCCAGTTGATTGTTTTAAAACTTGAAGTTGGAATATTCCATGCTCAATAATTAGCCGCTTCTCATTTAAGTTTTATCTGAAATTAACGTTATTTTTTTTTTTTTTTTGATAATGAATGAATAATCAGTAGCCGGATCCTGGGCATTTTATTCGGAATTTCTATAAATGTTTTACCTAACTGTTATTCATCATAATTAAGTGAGAAAATATCGTTTAAAATGTCGTAATGTGAAAGTTTATTTTTCACTTCTTGAAAGATAGTGAAATTATCTGGCAAACTTCATTAAAAGTTTCGAAATAAATCTTGAGCATGGTTCTCAAACAATCGTATGTACATATAATATAGAATCCTGTGAAATACCTTTAGGGACAGGACGAATTCTGGCGGGGCTTTGAGTAGGTTCTTTACAAAATCTTGGATGCCATTCTCAGGAAATGCAGAGCAAGATAATAAACCGATCTGGGAAAGGTGATGAATCCTGAACACAATTCTCACAGAATCATCAGTATGATAATTGAAAAGTACAAAATTTAGCCGGCCACGCCACCAAATATTTTCGAAGATTTGGCCCATTGTTCAAAAAGGTTCGGCAGGCCTGATCTTTTTCATCTCAATGTTCCTCATATTGAACAAATTAAGTTTTATTTTAAATCGCTCTGAATTTATTTCAAATTCATTTTGATAGCCCCTTTATCATGAACCCCTTTCAACTTCCTAGGAACTAGCTATGCTTAATTTTTCTATTTTCCAAGGTTCTGAATTTTCGTATCAATGATGCGAAATTTACGATTTTTCGCACGTAAGGAGAATGCTTTTTTCGCTTCCTCACGTGAACATCTTTTATCGCTCACACTAATTTTCCCTGGAGCTACGATGGTGGATAACCGAAAATCACTCCACTCCGGGGATAATATATTATTCACTCCATCATCATATTTTCGCTCACCAACTGCTCCCGAGAATTATCACTATGTGGATAAACAAAAACCAGTGCCGGCGACGGGATTCGAATCTAGAACATTGCTAAAAACAACCGCGATGCGTGCACGCTAACCATGCTACCACACCAACTTTACGAAAGGAGTGGTTAATTTGGTGCATAAAAGCAACTGCTGCTTGTGGCGATGCATACAGGAAAAGTTCTCCATGGATCGGAGAAAGAGAAAACAAACTTCTCACAGCTGCGGAAATGTGCAATTATCTATTTTCGCTTTGTTTTGTGGACGGATAAAATCGCAAGGTAGCTAATCGCTGAAAATTGCTGTGAGGGATAAATCCATTATCGTGAGAGTGAGTGAGAATTCGGAAGCCTGCTATTTTCTCTTTATGTTTCTCAGTTGAACAATATAAATTCCGCTTCAAATCCCTTTTAAAGCCTTTCTAATTCATTATGACCCTTTGTTTACTCCTATTTAGAAGGTTCATGGGAAGTTTATCAGTGTCGGAGAAGGTAGCACACATTGAATTCTCGATCCTTTTACAAGGGTTTTCTAGGGAGCATACCAGATTCCAGTAGAGGTGAAAGAGAGAAAGCTGTTTTTATCAACCGTATTCCCAGAAGCGTTGATTCATATCTGTGGGCCATTGAAACCCATACCACAGTTATGAATAAAAAATAAGACGATTCCAAAACAAACGGCAAAACTTATGCTTTCACTTGCACACCATTCTCTTTCACTGATCCACATCTGTGGGGTGGACATCGTTTGCAATTTCTGTCGAAAACGACACTTTTTCGTTAGAAAACGGGTATTTTGAGGTGTATTCTCAAAAACAACTATATTCTGCAGTGCCTGGGAAGTAATTTTGTTTTGTACAGAGTCATCATATTTTTTAATCATATTTTGTTCAGAAAAATGACCCTTGGATGATCCTTAACTGTGGGGTGACTGTACATCTTTTATTAAGAGAAAAATAAATATGTTTTAACAATTTTTCTGAGCAAAAAAATGGTCAAAATTAATTTTTGGGCTGTTTTTGATAAGTGCCATAAATCGCCATCCACGACAGTGAAATAGCATAAAATCCTTCTGAAGAAATGTCAAAAATGCCTCAATGAACAACTTTTCAGAAGAAAGCTTTTTGCTAGGACTCTCCTATCAACTAATCTAGATCAGTCTTAGCTTATCTAGAACAAATCCGAAGGAGTCAAAATGTAGTACCGGAGTATCTTTGATAATGCGGGTAACTTTGATAGTGCGTTACTCACCACATACTAAACGAAATATCATAATTTCTGTTGATCGGTTAAGCAAAACGAATGCAAAACTAAAGAATGTTAGTATGGCACTTCATGTAAGAGGTGTTTTCATTTGAATCGAGATCATTAAAGGCTTTATATACGAATATTAAAAATTCATACGATTTTAGCATGTTCGAAACGCTTACAAACAATTTGTTCTACGGTCACTATTTGATGTTGTTGGTCACTTATCTTTGACAGCCCAGTTATCATAGAACTTGAATATGGCCTCATATTTCTTAGCGAATATCATTTTTACAAACTAGAACCATTTTTGTAATATAAGTCAGAAATTTCCATATAACGTTAAACGCCTAGAGGTATGTAACGCCCTATAAATGTTACGTACCGTAAAATGAGGTGAAGTTGATCACTTTTGAGCGATTCTGTTATATAACTCGTAGTATGATGCATGTATCCTCACCCAAATATTTTTAAAACCTGTACTGGTTGGATGTTTATCGAATTATACAAACGAAATTTTTACGAATTGTTATCATAATAACAAAAACATTTTTTATAAATCAAAAAATGGAATTTTCGATTCCGGGGTGAAGTTGATCAATTACTGTGACACGTTTCCTAAAATAAAGAGACATGCTTTTTACTAAATTTGGGATCACTGATCCCGAATCAAGTCTCAAAAATCTTACAACTTGTTGATAAATCGGTCAATTTTAGAATTGAATGTTGTGAAATCCAGAATACACCTAATAAAACGCCTAAAGGTATGCAATTTTCTTTTGAAATTAGCAACTCGCTCACAAAAAGAACATTTCTATCACTGAAAATGATTTTTTATCCTCAATGCAAATATAAAACTGGGTTCACAGAACATATATGGAATGTACGAAACTGTTTATTTAAATGGTGTCTTTATATAGCCTTGGCAATAGTCGAATGTTTGGGGTAGAACCCTTCAACGGTTCATCGAACATTTCTTTAAAAATCTGTTTTTCCATGATATAACTATCTTGAACGACGAACTGAATTTGGAAATATCAAGAGTAACTTTCAGGTAATACGATATGACATAACTTGTGATAATCGAAAACGGATAATAGCTCTCTTGGCAGTTTATACATGTGGGTACGGGAAAGATCAACTTCTCCCCACTGATCAACTACACCCCGAATTACGGTACCGTAAAATGGGGTGAAGTTGATCACTTTTGTACTATTCTGTTCTATAATTCCTAGTGGGATGCATGTATTACCATCCAAATATTTTTAAAACCTGTACTGGTTGAATGTTAATCGAATCATACAAACGAATTTTTACGAAATGTTATCATAATAATGAGAATAATTTTTAAAAATCAAAAAGGAGAGTTTTTGATTCCGGGGTGGAGTTGATCAATAACTGCGAAAGATATCCTAATATAAAGCGATATGCTATTCAAAAGATTTGGGGTCACTGAATCTGAATCGAGTCTCAAAAATCTTACAACTTATTGATAAATCGGTCATTAAGAGTTTAATGTTGTGAATTACAGAATACACCAGATTAAATGCCTAAAAGTATGCAATTTTCCTTTGAATTAGTAACTCGCTCACTAAAAGAACATGTTATTTCTCTGAAAATGAAATTTTATCCTCATTGCAAATTCAAAACTGAGTTCACAGAACATATCTGGAATGTATGAAACAGTTTATTTGAATGATGTTTTTACATAGTCTTGGCAATAGTCGACTGTTCGAAGAAGAACCTTTCAACAGTTCATCAAACATTTCATAAAGAATGTTTTTACATGGTTTAATTATCTTGAATGTCAAAACGAATCACCAAACATCTACAGCAGATATCAGGTAATGTGACATCACAGAAAATGTGATAATTGAAATCGGACTTTAGCCCTCTTGACAGTTTATACATGTCAGTACGGGAATGATCAACTTTTACCCCCTGATCAACTACACTCCGAATTACGGTAATTCATTAAATTTTGTTCGATTTGTACTCCATTATCTTAACCGATCAACAGAAATTATGATATTTCGTTCGTATCGAGTTATAGAAATATCGACTTATGGAGAGCACAATGTATGGAAATTTGAAGGGACCGAAAAATCCATCGAGTTATAAAGTATATCGAGTTATAGTATCGAGTTGTGGAGAGTCGACTGAATATCCAATCTAAATAAATCTTTTGGCAATCTATCTACTGCAATCGATAGCTAGGATGCCAGTACTTGTTTTAAAAATATAAATTACACAGCGTGACAAATATGACATGTTTGCGTGTCTCAAGGATTAAATTATGTGTCTCTAGAAGATTTAGGGTTGCTGAATATGATGCCGTTCTCAGAAATGTCCCAGCACGTCACAGTTTTTAGCTACAGGTCGCCAAAGTTGTATGAAACACTGGTTTAATTAATGTTTACGTGAAATTTGAAGTATGATTTATCAAACTTTTCTATGATATAATCCACCAAGCATACAAAATAAGCCTTCAACTATCATTTCAGATATAATTTGGATGAAATTGCACGATCAAATTTAGATTAAATGGATTTTTTCAACATACTTTCAGTCTCCATATAAAACTCTTCGTTTCTCTTATCTGGCAAAATACAATACTTTTCAAAAACACCAAAGAATAACTTTTGGGCATCGATCGTATTACGAACTTTGCGGATAAGTATCGTTATATACATAAAATTCGAATTATGTGGCAAATTAACCAAATAAATTGCCATACAAGCTGGCAAACTTGCATGCAAGTTGGCTGATACAGTCAACTTTTGCATTTTCAACAGCCAATATCTCAAAAACTAGACGTGCTATGACATTTTTGAATACGGCAATGGATTCACCAACCCTTTATTAAGTCAATAGTGGTATTTTGATGCTTGAGACAAAAACGTGTTCCGCAGTGTTATAATTCTTTGAAACAACATCTATAAATGTTCAAGTTTTCTTCAAAAAAACTATCAAAGTTGCCCCGTTTTACGGTACAAATTATTCAAAAATATTTTGTCGAAGACACCAAGTCTCTAGGATGCATATCCTGGAAATTTCAGGAAAAACGGACCACTAGAAGCCGACATCCAATTTTGACCCTCTTTGTATGAAAAACGGCCAATTCGTACTTTATTCTTTCCAGTTCTGTAAGTATCATGCAAAAGTTTGGGATCATTTGAGATGCATAAATAGTCGGTATACATAGATTTTCACAACATTAAGATGTGAGTGGCTCTAGTGATGTCAATCTTTTGCACTATATCAGAGATCACTGAGATCACTGAGAGATGATACCAAACTATTGGACGATGACTTCATTGACTGTTTTATTAATTTTTGAAAAATTTTCAGATTTTTGCAAGTGTAATCAAATATTATGGGATTACAGTTCTAGTGCCGTACTGTATTAAATTTTGGTTGATACTGAGAAAAAACCCAAGTTTTTTCAGTGAATTTTATTAAAATACTAAATTAATTTTTACTCAGCAAAATGCGATTGAGTTAAAGTTGGCATTTTGTACAGTCTTCCCCTATATATATTTTTATATTCACTTAGTTTATCCACCCAACCATGGTCGGGGAAGCTCGATGAGGTCGTTGAGAAAAGGGGGGCATACAAATTATGTACACTCCACCATCGGTCCAAGGACATCGATACTCAGACACAGCATCCGTGTAATTGCAATCACGTGTACAGTCATTCATCCGAGTAGGTTGTTCATCAAAGGGAGTGAACCATGTAGGAAAAAAAAACGGATGTTTGAATTAACTGAAACTGTCTATAAAACAGTTAAAAAATCTCAAATTTCAACAATCTAAACTCATTTTATGAAGTAACAATCATAAGCGTTCTTAATGGAAGGACTACTGCAGAAATATACGTACTTTGGTGCAAATACCACTACATTCATATGCCATAGCAGCCACCGTCAGACAGACGGAAGTGAGAGGAAATGTTGCACATTATCATAACATTTACGTGACTGAGCAACCTCAATGGGTTGGAAATTTATTGCGAAATCACGCGGATGTAATATGACGGTGACCGAGCTCAATTCCTTGTGAAGTATGTCTGCGATTTATGTGCAAACTGGGTTGAATAGCTCAGTATTCGATGAGCACTTCTACAGTTATTAACTGAGAGGTTTTTTTTTGCCAAAGTTGCCATTTTCGCATTCGTTTATCGTGTGGCGGGTACGATATTACTCTATGCCAAGAAAAGTCAAGGAAATTTCCATTACGAAAAAACCCTGGCCCGACCAGAATCTATCCCAGACACCTTCAGCATGGGTTTGCTTTGAATTTTGAATTCAAAACAACCACATTTTCAATCTGCCAGGTCCGAAGAGAGCAAAATTCCATCTCAAGCAGCTCATCACAATAAAGTACATTTCGATGCCTTCCCCGACTGTGCTAGCATAATGCAGAATGGTAAACATGTCATTCTTGAAAGTACTTTAAGGCCACGTAGATCATGCGCTACTAACATCCATCCGCAACTCAAAATGACAATGCATGAGACTGTAAGGTATACCTAGCCAAGCTAGAATACTGCTGAAAATTGTGGACATTGTTAATATGTCAACAGTCATTTTTCGAATTGTATGGTTTTCAAACTGTTTGCTGCAAACAAAAGGTGATACGCACAATAAAAGCAGTTACTGTATTCGCAATGTCCCCTCCAAGGAAGCCAAAAGATATCCAACAGCTCATGTTGCTTCTTGGATAGAACTCGAATACCACATTCATACAACCCGCCAGCGTTGCTAACCATCAGATCAACTAGGAAGTACGTCCGGATCCGCAAAAGACCGCCATCAAAAGGTTCACACGTTAATTAAAATGATGATGTTTTGGGAGGGGGTTGGCCACGTGTACGAGTCCTCGTTCTCGTCCTCGAAGAAGAGCATCCAAAACCCGGATGGGACCTTGTCGGAAAAGTGATTCTACCGTCTGACCGGTTCCGTTTGATGCAGCTGCACCGTGTGCCAAAGCATACGCACCCAACATGCAACGCTGCATCAGCTATACAGCCATTGATGAGCTGCTTTGGTTGGTTGAATAATGGCTAATGTTCGAAGGTGGAATTTGCTTCCTCGTCACGGGCGAGGGTTGAAGCATTATAAAGACGCTTTTTTTAGTAAAAAAGATTTGCTGTATTTTTCATCCATATTTGGTAGATCTAAATTAAGGAATTATGAATATTTTGTTAACAACATTTATCATATTATGTGACTTTGCAAATTTAATAAGTTTTAATCTTTGTTTTTCAATTTAAATGCTTATTTTTTAATTATCGTCATCCCTTTTGACCGATGAATGTCCGTGGCACAAAAAATATAAAAAATATTAGTATTGGCCTTATAATAGGAAACTAAGCCATTTGACAGACTTAACCTAATCTAACCTTAAAATATGGAGCTCTTATTGTTCCAATTATAGTTTGCAAAGATTTTTGTCTAATTTTGTTTTATTCGACATTGCTCCAATGTTTCAACTTTGCATTACATATTCTATGTAACTCATTAGTACTGAATATATCAGGGAGGGAGCTTCAGTTTAGAATCATTTTCGAAATTTTATTTTAAATCCTCTGCAGAACTTTCTTCCTGGTGTTGGCTGGCCTAAAAATTTGTTTGAAGATTATTTTTGTTAATAAGTGATACAGACATTTTATATATTTGTTACATTTAGCTTGAATTCCCTAAATGTGGTTTATGAAATTAAAATATTTATGCAGCATGAGCTCTAGATACTTATCTTCATCTGACCAATTGATTGGAACCCCTCTCATCGTGACAACATGTCTACTTGAAGAATTCGAGCTTTTTGTTTATGTGGGAATATTATAAGTTGAGTTTTAGAAGCATCAGCATTTCACTCGTGTCCCACATGTAGCATTACCTACTAAGAATGTAGTGAGTTCAGCTTTCAAATTTTCACAAACATTCCCAGCTGAATGTAACCCTGCCCAAACGCACTAACCACATACTCTAAACCACTTTCATCATGGCAGCATGCTCTCGAAAAGTTGCACCAAAGCACAATGTTCCGTTTTCGAACCGAGGGAAACGGCGACCATTTCGGACTCGACCACATAAGAGTGGCATAACCACACACACTCGCTTTTGTATGGCCACTGGCTGCAGCAGCACAAAGCTCTTTCGTTTACCATGTGCTTGCTCTTCACGGTGCACAGTGGGAAGCACAGATCGGCTTCGGAATCCTAGTGAGTAGGTACCTACCTGAAGCAGTTTTGGAACACTTTGAATATCAATTCATGTCTCTCTCTCTCTATCTCTGACATATAATGAGCCTGTTTGGGTGCTGACCGATATCATTATGCTAAGGTTAGACTTATGCGCCACTACTTCATCAGCAGACTATTTCATAAGCTCAATAATTTCAGCCGTTTTTTGGAATTCTTATGAAAATTGTGCGGATTCCACTGAAAATCTCTTGAGTGCAACATTTAACCCACATGTATGTATGTATGTATGTAAGGGTTACCACTCATTGTCGCAGGGCACAGCCGTTAGACAGTAGACTGTCCTCTTTGTATGATGTTATCCAGTTGATTGTTCCAAACCTTTGTTAAAATTCAAGGTTTACTCAAGGCAATCCCAAAATTACAACCCAGATTCTAGCCACTGATCGACTGGTCATGTCATCATACAAAAGGATGTCTCAATGAATGGGGTTGAAGGACCATCCTCTATCAACAATATGTTACTGACAAGGAGTTGGCAATTCCACTCTCCCCATCCATATTGCTTCAATTGGGTATCCTGTATGGTTAATGGTATATTATGATAGATACGATTTGTACAATTGATTATCAATTGTAAATAATTGACTTACCATTAGATTACCTCACCTGTTTGTTATTCCATTGTGTATCTTACCTTTCATATATTTGGAATCTTGAGATGTAGGGTAATAAGGGACAAAATGAGTCAGAGGGCAGGATAGGTCATTGTCGTTTTGACGCGCATTAAATATTGTTTTTCCGTCATTAATATTTTTAGAGCATGTAAAGAGGCATTGATTTGAATCTACATATGGGCTACGTATTAGGATAATTATTTTAAACAATTCTTACTTGTTCCTTCAGCGATGCAATCGAAACATAATTGGAAAAGGAGGAAGTAAGTTTGCTCTGTTTTCTGAAGTCATTTGTGAAATCTTTTTTTTTTTTCTGCTGAAGGACTATTCTGTAATATATATCGTTGAAACACCATATGGCTTTGAAATTATTATGTAAGGTTGTTTTTATATTAATAGCATACATTCTGAAAACTGATGGAAAAGCGGATATCCAACTCAATGACTTTTCATTTGCCTTCTATCACATCATATTAGTGTATGAAATAGTCTTACGACCGATTTCTTCACCCCCGCTTAGGCCCTAAACTTAGTTTAGTCATATGGGCAAACGTGATTTACGGCCCAAGCGAAAATGAAGAAATCGGCCCTTGGAAGGAAACAAGTTAAGTCGATTTGTATATGGAATGTTATAAAGATCCTTTCCTTCGGTGACCCATCTTGCCCATCCTTACCCTACTCAAATACATTTTTTTACAATACACCGGTGATCTCCTCTCCTAAATACTGTTACTAATGAGTGCAACATTTAACCCACATAGGCCTGAAAGCAAATGTACAAAAAAGCCCCACCGCTCAGCGAATACTTAACGGATTCAAATAATGTTTTGTTAGTACACTCGTACACATATCTTGTTTCTTATAGTGATCAGAAGAACTCGGAAATATATGGTAGGAGTTATTCCGGCTGATTACTAGGTCTGGTCTGGTAAAAATAACTACTTGGGACATGCCAATTTATCTTAATTTTTTTGCAATGAAAATCATTTCAATTTGCATGAATCATCAAAATCTGCTATTCAACAACATTATAAATTAAAAGATTTGGACCTGATTTGGCCACTTGGACTGTTTTGGATTTTGAACCGTTTTAATTCTCGAAAAGCAGAGATCAAATATAATAGTAGTTTGCAAAAATGCGTTTCCATAAGCTTGGCACAGATGTTTATACACAAATGGACTACTTTATAATTAATTTAAGGCATCCAGGGGATCCGAAAATGGTCATTTGTAAGATCAATCGAATGTACTAAAGAAGGTTATCCAATTCAACAGTATCTCAAAAGGTTTACACTGATGCGTATTGCTTAAAATTCTTTGATAAAGTAGCGACATTATAACTGATTACGGAATATATCTGTTATTTGAAATTTGCCTACTTTCAGGGGCACAAAAGCTCAGCACTCTTTTCACCCGTTTTTACTCAGTGACTCACCGGTATAACTCTGCCCACATCAATATTTCCGAGATCATTTGGTCACTATTAGAAACTAGATATGTGTACAACAAATAAGTGAAATCTGTTAAGTATTCGCTGAGCTGTGAGAGTTTTAGTTTTTTTTTTCTTCAATCAGGCCGCATAGGGTTAAGAATCACTCCAATGATTTCTTTGAATTTCCTGCTGTTATCATTGCAAAGGCCCACATTATAGCTGCGGTCGTGGTTTCAATACCCGCGAGTCGAGACTCGTTTGGAATTTTTTTGTAAGAAAACTTCGGTACATGAGCCAATGAGGCTCATCGGGGGTACTTGTTTTCCTGCATCCAGTTGTTTGGCATTAACAACATTATAGAAACCAGACATGAAAAACAATGATAAGTCATCAATTTGACCCGAATATGCGGAGCAAGACAGCATTCAAGAAATCGCTTTAATCTAGGCGAAAAATTAGACAAGAGAAGCAACTAATCAACTTTTAAGAGGTATTTCTTAACTCAACTCCTATTGCTTTTTGCTTGCTATCCCTAATAATGAATTGACAAACTTATATTTGCTGGGAGCATTAAGGCTGGAATTCGCGTCTGGCAAATTATTTTTAATGAAAATGAAAAAGAAAAACTGAACAAAACCAAATTTATTTTATTTTTTGTACCTTAAATGTAAATCAAAACGATTCAGGGGAATGTCTTATTCTGAGGAATGTCTCATTCAGGAGAATGTCGTTCTGGGGTTTGACTTTCTGGAAAATGTCCTACAACCATGAATTCCTTCAAGGAACTGTTTAACTTTCCATCCAAAAATCCCACCAAGTGATCATCCAAGAACTTCTACGAGCATTTATTTTAGGCATACCTTCAGACCTTTTTCTAGCAAGTTCTCCCAAAAGCTCATCCAGGGTTCACTTCAGAGAATCCTCCTTTTTACCAAGTATTCGTCTAGAGATTTCTCCAGGAGCTCATCCAGAAGCTCAACCAGAGATTCTTGCAGGAATTAATCCAAGGCTTCCTTAAGAAAATCCTCCATTGATCAGTTGTTCCTCAAGTTATTCCCTTGGATAGCTTCCATCAAAATTGAATTTAATTCCCCGAAAATTGCTCCGTTATTTCTGTTTTCAGATTTACAAGTTCTTTAACTAATTATTTCCGAAATCCCTCCAAGTATTTTTCCAACGAATCCTTCGTGGATCCCTGCAAAATATATTCCAAAGATTTCAAAAATCATTTCCAACAAATTTCTTTCTATATTCTTGTGAGGATTTTTCCAGGTGCTTCCATGATTTTTCTTGAGTATCTTTCAAAATTACTTCTGATGTGTGTTCCAGGACATTCTCCAAAACTGCTGCATGAATTCCTTCGAAAACTTTCTGCAGTATATCCAAATAAGGCCGACTCCCTTCAACAGTTTCTCCAGAAACTCCGGCAGGAATTTCTTTTTTTTTATTAAGACTTTGGTACTACATTATGTTTTCCAGGGTTCACTACATAAATTGCTAAATTTCTTTAAATCAAACATTTGTTTTTTTTTTTTTGAGAATAACTACCGGAATTTCCCTAGCAGATCCTCCACAAAATATTTCAGAGCTTTCTCCACGTATTCCACCAGGAAGTTACTCCAAATTGTTTCTAAAAATCTATTTTATTATTTCTTCTTGAATGGCTCCATAGGTATCTGTTGGAGGAAGACTTTCAAGAGACTGTTCACGTTTTTGTCCAGGAATTTGCTCAAGAAGTCTTTGAAATGTTCCTACGAAAAATTTCTTCAAATATTACAAATGTCTGACAATAAATCTTCGAGCTGTTTAGTAGAATACCTATAATTAGACAAAAAACGAATTTAGTACTATAATATTCAATTCCACAAGAATTCTAGTAGAATCAAATGGTATAGTACTAAATACGTTTTTTATTATCATCTACTTACGAAGGTCTTTTTAGGAGGTTTCTTTGGTAATTTTTCCAGCCATACCCGCAATTGAAATGATTTTTTCTTCAAAATTGTATGTTTTTTCTTCAATTTCTTTGATGAACTCTTTCTACAACGTGTTTGGAGATTGTATAAAGATTTTTTATCCAAGAATTTTTCTTCAAGAAATTACTCTTAAATTTGTCAGCTGCTTCTCCATGAGTTTCTTCTTGGTTTCTAACATTTTTCCTTGGAAAAATTCTCCAACATTTCTTGAGGTCCTCCTTGGAAAATCCTTTGGTGCTTATATCGGAACCTCCTGGATAGATTATTCCATTATTGTCAGAAGGTATATTTGCAAAAATTCCTGTATATTGTCAATTTATTTTTCTATGATTATCTCACAATATTCCTAAAGGAATTCATCCTGATAGTCCTGTAACAATAACTTCCTAATTTTTTCAAGGATTTCCTTCTGGCATCCTCTCAAAAGACCGTTCAAATGTTTGATCAGGGATTTAATCAAGGATTATCCCAGAAATTCTGCCAATCCTCTGAAATCCCAAAATGTTTTCGAAGTATTTCTACAGGAATTACTTCATTCCCTATGCATGTTTCTTTTCAGATTCATTATAATTTCTTCCGATATTTTTCTGAAATTTTTATTTGACTTTTGTTCACAGGTTTTAAAAACGTATTTAATTTGACGATTTTTCCAGAAGTCTCTGCAAGGGTTAATTTATTTCTTTCCATCAATAAATCCTCTAAAAACTTCCCCCAAATACCCTTTTTGTCGAAAATCTTCCAGGATTTTTTATCCTAATGATTTAAATTGAATTCTATAAGAACTCATCTATGAGTTTATGCAGGATTTTTTAAATGAAATATCCAAGATATTCCTCCAAAGATTTCTTTAATGTTTGCTTCACTCATTCCATCAAAAACGGATAATTTTAAGATTATCTGCAATGCTGCAAGTATTTCTTCCTAGTTTTAACCAGAAAATCCATAAGGAATTTCACCAGCATGCACTACTCGTGAAATAATCCAGGAATAATTTGTTGGATTTATCTGACAATTCCTTGAAGGATTCTTTAGGTTTTTTTCAGTGGGTTTCATTTCCAATTCTCTTAGACATTCATTTGAAAGCAATTCCATGAATAACTTTTTGAGATCCGTTATGTATGAGGATTACTTCCAATACAATCTACATTAAGGTGTCTCAAAATTTCACTTTGTCAGAGAACTTGGGGCCCCAGCTAAAGATGTTACGATCAAAGTTTTGTATGAGAGGAACTCTTAGAAATAATTTTTAAAGGTAGCCTTGTTGAGATATTTGACAAAGTCATGTTTTTACAAATATTTCTTGGTCAGCTAAATATCATAAAACTCATTGTTTTTATATATATTTGTTTAAGCTGTTTGGAAAAAGGTATTCACTTTATGCTTCGCTCGAAAATATTGCGCACTGATTTATTAAATGTTTGAAAAATATGATTTTTTCAGTATATTTTTATTTTAGATCATCAAAAGTGGGCATCAAAATTTTGCGCTAGAACTATTCATTACTTGGGAAAGAGCTCAAATTTTTGACCTTGCACTGGTTTTCGACCCATTCATATGGTTTTGGCTATGTAAAGGAAGTCCAAAAATTGGCAAATAATTTTGGTAGGTCGGAAATAAGTGCTTTTCCTTAAGATAGAAGATGGAAATTTTTTCTAAAATATTCCTTATTTTCTGCGTTTTGGAGTTATTCGAATTTGCTGCAAGCAGAAATGTGACTTTTTTGGTATTTTTTTGCAGAATATCATGCAAATGTGATCCAATTTCTAACATATTTAGAAGAAAATCGAGTAGCACTGAAATATGGTGTACTACTCGATTTTCTTTTAGCATTGTTGTTAAGGCTGGATTTTTTTTATTGTAATGCTGTTAGCATGAAACCTCATAGCATTATCATAGGTCGACCAAAAGAATTTAAAGCCTCGGCAAGAAAACCGCATTTATCACATTCAATTTTATTTAATTTTTCATATTTAAGTAATAAAACACATTTGGAATTTGGATCATTTTTGTATGACATTCTGCGAAACAAAAAAAAAAACAACACCTAGAAACTCACATTTCTGTTCTCAGTAAATCTTGAATAACTCTAAAACACGTAAAACTAGGGGTATGATGTCATCCCCAGACAACTAGATGTCGCAAGTTCAGGTAATAACTCGTTTATTCATACAAATTAGCACAAACCCGCAAAAACACGGTGCATGAAATCGTCAGATTGATGAGTTTCCTCGCATAAAACGCTTTTTTCTGAGTTTATTTGTACATTTTGTTTCGTCCCGTACATACTCGTACAAAGTAAGTCGAATAAATCTGTAGCAGCTGTCTAATCAACATTTGTTATCATAAGTTAAGTCGCATAAGATCACAGGTTAGGTCGGTAGAAAATTTATACACTCGCATTGTATACTTTTATTCATCACATAATATATGCACGTATATCGCCTCCACTTGTGTACGTAGGGCGCGGTAAATGGCTGGGCATGGCGTACCATTGGTACCTCGCGTACCTGCAGGAATAAAATAGACCCCTTTGTGCGGTCCTTAGCCTCTTGCCCAGCAACTCTTATCCCTACCTCCTCGTGGTACTGGCCGGGGTACGAGTAACCTTGGGGAAGATCGGGTAACCAACCCCCGGTGGGAACTTTGGTCGTATGCTGACAGGGAAGGGGGGGTTTGCTGTTGCAAACCTGGAGCGTCTGTACTCCACGTTAGGAGCGGCTCACAACAGCGTCTGTTCCCCATGTCAGGGGCGGCTGATCATCGTCCGAGTGCCAGAGAAGGACTCTAAGCTAAACTGCGCACTATGGCCCTCCGAACATTTAGGGGGAATGGTCCTCCGGAAATCTAGGGGGTTGGTGTCAGGCCCTGCGAGCCAGCCGTAAAAACACATCAGCACAGGAACGTCAACGAGAGAATACGGACCGGAACAATCGGCAAAGACCACAGCGACGAAAATGGACTAGCGATTGGAAACTCGGTACGTGGAACTGCAAATCTCTCAACTTCATTGGAAGTACTCGCATACTCTCCGATGTACTGAAGACCCGCGGTTTCGACATCGTAGCGCTGCAGGAGGTGTGCTGGACAGGAGCATTGGTGCGAACGTTTAGAGGTAATCATACCATCTACCAGAGCTGCGGCAACACACGCGAGCTGGGAACAGCTTTTATAGTGATGGGTGACATGCAAAGGCGCGTGATCGGGTGGTGGCCGATCAATGAACGAATGTGCAAGTTAAGAATCAAAGGCCGATTCTTTAACTTCAGCATAATCAACGTGCATAGCCCACACTCCGGAAGCACTGATGATGACAAGGACGCATTTTACGCGCAGCTCGAACGCGAGTACGACCGCTGCCCAAGCCACGACGTCAAGATCATCATAGGAGATTTGAATGCTCAGGTTGGCCAGGAGGAGGAGTTCAGACCGACGATTGGAAAGTTCAGCGCCCACCGGCTGACGAACGAGAACGGCCTACGACTGATAGATTTTGCCGCCTCCAAGAACATGGCCATTCGTAGCACCTATTTCCAGCACAGCCTCCCGTATCGGTACACCTGGAGATCACCTCAGCAGACAGAATCGCAAATCGACCACGTTTTGATCGATGGACGGCACTTCTCCGACATAACCGACGTCAGAACCTATCGTGGCGCCAACATTGACTCCGACCACTACCTGGTGATGGTGAAACTGCGCCCAAAACTATCCGTCATCAACAATGTACGGTACCGACGCCCGCCCCGGTACAATCTCGAGCGGCTGAAACAACCGGATGTCGCCAATGCGTACGCGCAGCATCTTGAGGCAGCGTTGCCGGATGAGGGCGAGCTCGATAGGGCCCCTCTTGAGGACTGCTGGAGGACAGTCAAAGCAGCCATTAACGACGCTGCCGAAAGCGTTGTCGGATATGTGGAACGGAGCTCAAGAAACGATTGGTTCGACGAGGAGTGCCAAGAGGTTTTAGAGGAGAAGAATGCAGCGCGGGCTGCAATGCTGCAGCATGGTACGCGGCAAAACGTGGAACGATACAGACTGAAGCGGAAACAGCAAACCCGCCTATTCCGGGACAAAAAGCGCCGCCTGGAAGAGGTGGAATGCCAAGAGATGGAGTTGCTGTACCGTTCTCAAGAAACGCGGAAGTTCTATCAGAAGCTCAACACATCCCGCAAAGGCTTCGTGCCGCGAGCTGAGATGTGCCGGGATAAGGATGGGAGCATCTTGACGGACGGACGCGAGGTGATCGAAAGGTGGAAGCAGCACTACGATGAACACCTGAATGGCGCAGAGAACACAGGCACAGAAGGTCAGGACAGCGAAGGCGATGGCTACGTCAGCACAGCGGATAGCGGAAATCAACCAGCTCCCACGATGGGGGAAGTTAAGGATGCCATTCAACAGCTCAAGAACAACAAAGCCGCTGGCAAGGATGGTATCGGAGCCGAACTCATCAAGATGGGCCCGGACAGGTTGGCCGCTTGTCTGCATCGGCTGATAGTCAGAATCTGGGAAACGGAACAGCTACCGGAGGAGTGGAAGCAAGGCGTTATATGCCCTATCTACAAAAAGGGCGACAAACTGGAGTGTGAAAATTATCGTGCAATCACCATCCTAAACGCCGCCTATAAAGTGCTATCCCAGATTCTCTTCCGTCGTCTATCACCTATAGCAAACGAGTTCGTGGGAAGTTATCAAGCAGGTTTCATCGACGGCCGCTCGACAACGGACCAGATCTTTTCCGTGCGGCAAATCCTCCAGAAATGCCGTGAGTACCAGGTCCCTACGCACCATTTGTTCATCGATTTCAAGGCGGCATACGATAGTATCGACCGCATAGAGCTATGGAAAATCATGGACGAGAACAGCTTTCCCGGGAAGCTCACAAGATTGATCAGAGCAACGATGGACGGTGTGCAAAACTGCGAGAAGATCTTGGGCGAACACTCCAGTTCGTTCGAGTCTCGGCGGGGACTACGACAGGGCGATGGACTTTCGTGCCTGTTGTTCAATATTGCGCTTGAAGGTGTCATGCGGAGAGCCGGACTTAACAGTCGAGGCACGATTTTCACGAGATCCGGACAATTTGTTTGCTTCGCGGACGACATGGATATTATTGGGAGAAAATTTGAAACGGTGGCAGATTTGTTCACCCGCCTGAAACGCGAAGCAACAAGAGTCGGGCTAATGGTGAATGCGTCGAAAACAAAGTACATGCTGGTTGGCGGAACTGAGCGCGACAGGACCCGCCTAGGAAGCAGTGTTACGATAGACGGGGATACCTTCGAGGTGGTGGACGAGTTCGTCTACCTCGGATCCTTGTTGACGGCTGACAACAATGTTAGTCGGGAAATACGAAGGCGCATCATCAGCGGAAGTCGTGCCTACTATGGGCTCCAGAAGAAACTGCGGTCAAGAAAGATTCACCCCCGCACCAAATGCACGATGTACAAAACGCTCATAAGACCGGTAGTCCTCTATGGGCATGAGGCGTGGACTATGCTCGAGGAGGACTTGCAAGCTCTTGGGGTTTTCGAACGCCGAGTGCTAAGGACGATCTTCGGCGGCGTGCAGGAGAACGGCGTGTGGCGGCGAAGGATGAACCACGAGCTCGCTCAACTCTACGGCGAACCCAGTATCGTGAAGGTAGCTAAAGCTGGAAGGATACGCTGGGCAGGGCATGTTGCAAGAATGCCGGACAACAACCCTGTAAAGATGGTGTTCGCCACGAATCCGGTCGGAACAAGAAGGCGTGGGGCGCAGCGAGCTAGGTGGATTGATCAGGTACACCAGGACCTGGAGAGCGTGGGTCACAGTCGAGGATGGAGAAAAGCGGCCATGAACCGAGGGAATTGGCGAAATATTGTTGGCGAGGCTTTATCAAGATAATTGATGTAAAGCCAAATAAGTAAGTAAGTAAGTTGTGTACGTAGAAGGCCTTTTCGCGACATCTTATAAGTGAAATTTTGCACATACAAAGCCTCCAGGTTGTTTCGTTATACGTAGGTTTTGGTTGTCTGGGTCAGCAATGTTTTTTCTACCAATATTTCTTATACAAAGAATAATACAAGTATTAAATTTAATACCCACTTTTAAAGTTGTGAAATAACAATATTTTAGTTAAATCATGGTTTCTTAGATTCAAAAGTTTAGTGTGAAAAACATATAGCTAAAGATTTTTTCATATTGGACCCCAAGGGATCTGCAATAAAATTAAAAGCTATGAGTTTTATGAAACTTCGCTGAACTAGAAATTATTTGTTATTTTTGAGAGTAATATCGATCGATCTTTTTTCAAAAATCTCGGCAACCTCTAAGCGTCATTTCCTAGAGTCCCCCAATACAAAAGTTTGATTGTTTTATCCTAAGCTACCATCTGGAGGTTTAAGCTTCAAGTTCAAGTCTAACAAAGTGAAATTTTGGGACACCCAAATCTATATACAGTCGTGTCACTGCAGCACGATATGTTCTCTTACTTGATGGGGTTTTCGGTCCTTCCAAATTGAACTATAATAATAATTATAGGGGAACCTGGTCCAATTCGGACCCTGTTCTAATTCGGACCATCAAGCATTTCACAATACTGGCGTTACTGTAAAGATCGTGTATACTGTTTTTCTACCCATCTTCTGGCTTAGATCTAACACAATAAATATGACACCCTTCAGTTAATTAGTTTGATTTTTACATTAGTTTTTTGTTTTGAAGTGCTCTAGTGTGCTGTAGGTTAGCATTATTTCTAAGCTTCTGTAAGCGACAATAATTCTCCAATCTTTTAGTGTTATTTTATAATCGAATCTCCTAAGCCTAAGCTTTCATCTGATCATATGGTTATGATATGTCTATGCACCTTTTGCGCTTAACTAGTTTGAAAATTACAAAAAGTGTGTTGGTCCAATCCGGACGTTTTGAAATGGTTCAATACGGACCCTTTGATTTTCAATGACCACACAGTCTATTCCAAGAGCTTCACCCCGTGAAAGTCTTCTTGACTTGGTAGGATATTACAAAAGTTATAATCATGATCGATGATGCCTTTGTTTCTGTTGTGGTCAAGAAAAAGTCTTCGGAAAATCTAAGAATTACGGTAGACCAAGAAATAAAGAATTTAATAAATCAACTACTTTAAAAGCATCTCCATCCCACAGCCTTTTTTGGATACAGCTTTCCAAAATAGTTTGACAATGCAATACAAAAAAAAAAACGTTTACGAGTGCTGAAAACAATGCAGTCAACTTTACTTTACCTTATGAGTTTTTACTTGAAAATTTCAAGTAAGTTTGGCTTCGTTTTATAATCACCTTAATATAGCGTATTTTGACCAAAAAATGTAAGTCGATATCCTTAAACATAATATCCTGAGACTCTAGTTCACCATGCAAAATTCAGTTTCCATGCAAAGTTTCAATGTGTTGGAATTTTGCTATATCTGAAGTTAAAATGAATGTTTCGAATGTATTTTGTTAAAACATCAAAAAATTCCAACATTTTAAAAAAGAATGTATTTTTCATCTCGATAAATCCTATACACGAAAGTCCGTTTAAAATCGAGTTAGGGGGAATTGACTGTACTCAAATTCGAACCAGTTTCGGATTTTAACCACATTTTTTCAATGAAATTCACATTTTACTTGAACTAGTTCTGACTCGAATTGAATTGAATTTTTTCACGCAGTGGGTTTATTTTTTATGCTTGCGCTTACAGAAGAAGTTCAATAAGCTTTTATACCAGCAAATCAGAGTTATATTGTATAACTAGCATAGTAAAAAACGATAAAAAATAGGGTGGACCGAATTAGAACATGGGGGGTCCGAATTGGAACAGGGTTGGTCTAATTCGGACCTCGGAATTCGGAGAATTTTGTTCAAACATGTCTAGTAATGTCCTGGTAAGAGATAATACAAAACTCTCTGAGAGAAAAGTGTGCGCGCAAAATCAGGCTTCCACAAAAACATAAAACTTTTAATGTCGTTCATCGTGCTCAAAAGATATGGCCAAAAAACTGCTACTAGGTCCAAATTGGACCATGTTCCCCTAATAATTACAATTATTATGATGATTATGATAATTATAGTTTTTATGATACTTATAATTATTATGCTGATAATAAAAATTGGAAGTATTTGGACAGTGATCTAGAAGCCAGGTTCACGCGGAAAGAGGTTTTTTGAGCTTTAGAATGAAACTTTGAACGAAAACGGTCCTCTAGAATAGATGAGATATTTGAATTGAAAACGCTAGAGCCAGAAAACCAGTTTTTTTGGACCACACTACCTCACTGTAGAAAAAAAAGCTTTAAATCGGTCAATTTAATAAATACAAAAAAAAACTTTGTTTGGCAAAGTTGCTTGAAATTGAATGGTCTACCACTTTACTGAAGCATGTATACTATAATTTCTACAAGTAATAAAGTAAGTTCTATTAGTAAGTTTCTAGATCTACTTGGCCATTTTTAAAGGTTTGGTTTGCAAATAAAGTCTATGCTAAGAAGTAAGACACTCTTAAATAGAACATTAAATAATTATTCGTTGTTTTGCGTTTTGGTGTTAAATACCTATAGAGTAAAGTGGGGCAAAAGTTCGAGTGGGGTAGGAGTTTCTTTTTAAGATTTCTAGCACAATTCAAAACAAAACTTATAAATGTCATGGTGGTTCGAATGCTTATCAAATAAGAGACTTTCACTCCAAATATCATAAACATTGATTGAGATTTGGAAAAGTTATGGCAATTTGTATTGTATTGTAATTTTTGGTCAAATTTTCGTTGCATGGAACCAATTGAAGATAAAATCTTTTTCAATATCTTATGTAAGGGGCGTTTCTAGGCCTATCAAAAGGATGCTTTGAGGTGTATTGGTTTTTGCATAAATGCTTGGAAACAATTTTTGGCCCATAGTGGGGCAAAAGTTCGAATCAGCGAGGCAAAAGTTCTACCCATGTATAAACACACGGAAAAAATTGCAAATTGCTTAAAATCAACATATTTTCTTCAAATTTAGCTAAATTTGTTTGATCGTGCGAAAAAACTCATAAAAATTTTTCATTTCTACTGAATTTTGCTAAAAACTGCTATTTTTGAGTATATTACAATTAACCCTGTTTTGGGCAATTTTTTGATGAAAATTCAGTGGGTATTTTTCGGCAAACTTAAGTTTACGGCTGGTGTGAAGTATGTCTGTCATAAAAGGATCGATATTTTTTGTTTTAGCCAGCGAACTTTTGCCCCACCGGTGGGGCAAAAGTTCTTTTAAGACCATCAATTTTGAAACTGTTATAACTAAAAATGGGTAAATATTTTGGCACAAGTTTGTTCAGCACAATTATAGCCACTATGTTGAAGGTTCTCTGTATGATATATTTTACTGCTATTGTTTTCCTGAAAACTTTGATTATACTACTAAGTTCAAACTTTTGTCCCACCTTACTCTTTTATAGATTTTGAAAATTTATATGGATCAAATGTGATTTATTCCAGGACGGTTTAGAATTTCGAAGACAAAGAGAATCATTAGGATTTATATTTTGAATTGAAACGTAGTCCACAATAGAAGATAAAAATCTACCACAGGGCATGACAATTTCTATTAAATGAGAATTCACGAGATATTCAAAAATAATACTAAACATTGAAAGCTTTAGTTTTATAACAATGAACTTATACCATACTAATAATAACTTAGATACTATTACACTAGCTGGTGGTGACCAATTGATTAAGTTTTCATCTCAAATGGGTGTTCGGTTCTCCAGATTTGTGCTCTTGAAAATTTGAAGTTTGGCTTCGATTCATCTTCACCTTAAGGTTTTGTGATAATGCAAACTAAGTGCTATCTTTATGTATTGGCCTAAATTTTCCAATCCAGCAGAATGTTATCAAGTTGGCTGGCTTAAAATTGAGCGTTGTAGCCGAAGAATGTGGGGCCTTCCTTAGCCGAGTGGTTAGCGTCCGCGGCTACAAAGCAAAACCATGCTGAAGGTGTCTGGGTTCGATTCCCGGTCGGTCAAGGATCTTTTCGTAATGGAAATGTCTTTGACTTCCCTGGGCATAGAGTATAATCGTACCTGCCACACGATATACGAATGCGAAAATGGCAACTTTGGCAAAGAAAGCTCTCAGTTAACAACTGTGGAAGTGCTTATAAGAACACTAAGCTGAGAAGCAGGCTCTGTCCCAGTAAGGACGTTAATGCGAAAGAAGAAGAAGAAGCCGAAGAATGTGTTTGTGAAGTTGTGAGAGAGTTTTTGTTTGTGAAATTGAAGAAAGAAACTGCAAAGTGATAGAAAATTGCAGTTTTTCATTCGAATATTGTCCAAAATCTATGTAATTTGGACTGTATGGTAAGGTTAGTGATATATTTATTTGCTGTCAGTGCTTACTATTCCGCATGGATTATGAATACGTCAAAAAATGTTATAATTCAAACATATTTTTTAAACACTAACATTAATGTTTTGTTGCTAATTTAAAAATGAAAAAGCAACAGAAAAATCAACTTTACTTCCATTTTAATGATCATTCTATCTTTTATTAGTATTCCCCTTTCTTTTAAATTGTTCACACCAAATCAGGAATTTGGGGACAGTTATTATTATTTTGTATTATCACCTCCTTCTAGCTAGACCGTCCTAAAATCTATGGGACAAATAGTCAGAAAACTAAATCTTTCGTCTTTATTTTAACTATTGTAATAATTATGAAATTTAGTCGCATGACTATCATTTTAATCATTCTCAAAATTATGGTCAAGTTTGCAACACTCGATGGTACGATCCATGCTGATGTTCACCATAATTGCCACCGGAGGAAAAAATCCCTGATTACACGTCCTAACTCGTATAGGGGAAGGGGTGGTAAAATGAACACCTTAAGGAAATCATCTTGTTTCTGATAGAAAAACGAGGAAATTGTATAGTTCTATCGCACAATATCAAACATAGGAATGTAATCTACAGCAGCGACGTGAATTCAGACTAAAAAAGCTAATTTTTCACATATTATCATCACTATCAAAAAGCGGTGCAAATGTTCATTTTACCTGCACATGTGGGTAAAATGAACAGCGGTTGGTGGTAAAATGAACGCCATGCAAAAAACGCGAGCAAAACAAATATTTCTGAAAATTTTTATTGCCCCACCGAAAATACATCCATTAATGATTGTAACCTATTTCAAGAGAATTCTAAAGGTTTCAGATTTGACATCATATCATAACGATATTCACCTCACTGAAAAACCTCAAGTCTTCCGAGCTAAAAGTTACGTCAGTTCTAATTTTCAAACGTGGTTTTCTAAAATCTTAGTTTACTTTGATATTTTCACTTCAATTGACCTACGTATCAACTCGAACACTCCGATTTATGCTCTAAATCGTCCGTTCGTGATAAAAATTCATCGAAATTTGTTTTTTCTCGGTAAAAGGCACGGTGTTCATTTTACCACCCCTGTTCATTTTACCACCACTTCCCCTAGGCCTGAGTGAAAGAAAAAAAAACCTAAAATTCTCACCGATCATAATATACGTATACGTAATAGTATTCAATTAGTTTTTGTCAGTATGATCGTACAAATATCAAGTTTCTAAAAGTGGTCAAAGGATCTAAAGAACGTTCCTGAGGCCGGAGCTGTTTAGGTTTGTGTTTAGGTCACTGGGTCAGGTCGGTTGAAAAGGGTTCCATGCTTATGTGCCCCTGGAGGTAGGCAAATTTCAAGTCGCAGATAGATTCCGGAATCGGCAATAATGCGGTCAATACATGTAGGAGTTTTAAGAAAAACGCATCAGCGTAAACCCACGGTAGACACAACAAGGTAGGCTATTCCCACGTGTAAACAACGATTTTCCATCAAAACATGTGTCGTCATTCCTATCGTCAAGTATAAGGCCTTGAGGATAGTAAAGGAATAAGAGCCTTGCTTTCTTTTGCACTCGTTTGAGTTTGCGATAGGAACGACGTCACTGCCAAATGTCATTTTTCAGAGTATACCTTGCTTCTTTTGACCGTGCGTAAACCTTTTGAGAAACGATTGAAATGGATAACCATGTACCCTGCATTCAATTAATCCTACAAATGATCACTTTAGGGTCCCCGGGAAGCTTCAAATATATGATTAAATGATTATATGTTAACATATGTGTCAAGCTTTGGCGAACGCATTTTAGTGAACTATTATGTTTGATCTCTACTCTTAGAGAATTGAAACGGTCTAATATTCAACAAATCTAGAGCCGGTTCCTCAGGGCATTATGTCCGAGTGGCCACATCCGGCACAAAACAATTCATTCGATGTTGAATATCAAAGCTTAATGATTTATGCAAATTGAAATGATTGCCATAAGAATAAATAAAGATAACTTGGAATGACAGGACAGACAAGTTCATCTGGCCACTTTTAAAAGCTAGATATGTGTACCGGACTTTGGGGCAAGTGTGCTACCCCTGCTTTTTTTTAAACTACAATTTTTTATATTTTCTCTTTGAGCTTAACAATACGTTCCTTTAAAATTCACAATACAATGATCAAAATATGATGAAAATTACTCTATTTTTCACGTATTTACATCGACTTTTGCAAAGACAACCATATTAGATTTTTATGAGATTTCGTTGTTTCTAAACAGCATGGTAATAGGTTAATTTTCCAACAGATTTTTCTAACGTACTGTACATCGTGAAACGACTCAAATGTGTAAGTTATTGTGGTATTTGAACGAAAAAAGTATTTAGTTTTACATACGAAATCCAGTTTGGTTGAAATGTATACTTATTGGGCAAGTGTGCCACCTATTTAGTAAACAAAAATTGTTGAAGTGAAATTTATAAAAATGTAAATATCATCAACAAAATCATAAAAATAAACTTAAATGAGGCACCGGTAGTGGTTTCTGAAATATAGTAGAGGAATAATTGACATGTTTGCCCCTCAAAGTGATTTTATCTCATAATATTCAATAATAACATGTTTTTCAGCTTATTAAGTACCGTTTTACATATCAACATCTCTTACATCAGCTAATAAAGCTTATCGTTATTTAGTGCTGATCTAGTGTAATATTATACGTATTCGCCGTAATATAAGGGTACTATTGATATTATATTGAATGGAGATGAATTGAGTAATTGAGAGTTACGCATGTTTTGAACCTTGTTACAAAGCACCACCAAACTTAAAATTATTTTTTGAACTAGTGGTCCCGGCAAACTTTGTCTTGCCATCAAGTAGGCTGTTGAAAAACGCTGTGGACGGTTTCGTACAAAATGACAGTTCCGTTAATTCCCGTTTTGCCGACTTTCCCGTTCAAACTCCTGTGCTTTTTCTATACACAAACACGTCGGAGCGCTTTAGGAACATAATCATGGTAGAATTTTCAGAATTCTATAGCCCATTCTCAAGCCATTTCGTGACATACACACACCATTCTATTTTTATTTATATAGATGACAATCATTTTAATTTGCATGAATCATCAAAATTATCAAAATTATCGATTAGCGTCTGCTTTTTAAGTAATATTGAAAGGAAATAAAAAAAAATAATTACTAGTAAAATTAGTTTAGTTTAGTTTAGTTTAGTTTTATTGAAACATGACGTAAGACAAAGTCTTTTTTGTGCCATTATAGATATTTACATTGTAGTAACTTAAGTTCTAGCGAACACTAAACGTTTTTTTGAACGAGAAATAAACTAGTTTCTGTTAAAATATTCTAGTGCAGCCTTTTTGTACATTGCTTCCGAGTGAATTTGTTTTAACTCCATTGGTTGCGCATTCCAATACACCACTCCTCTCACAAATAACGAGTCACCATATATTGCAGTACGATGTAATGGAACCACAAAGTTTAGTGAACGACGTCCTTGAAGCAGCCTCAGTTTTCGAGCAAGATTGGCAGGCTCATTGCGATGAAAAATCCTCCACAACTGCAAACATGCTCTCATTTCATAAAACCGGCGAAAAGGACAGCCAAGAAGATTTCTTTGGAGATTTCGAACAGAAGTGTAGCGATTCATGTTATAAACGTAGCGGCAACAGTCATTTAGTGCTACTTCCAGCTTCGAAAACATAGCCATACTCATTCCGAGGTGAACGACATCGCCAAAGATGAAGTGTGGTAACAACAAGGACTTGAAAAGCTGAAGCTTAATGTTTTGAGGCAGGTCTGACGTAGTGGCACGCAGAGTACGGAGACCAGCATACACTTTTCCACATTGGGTTGATACAGCTTTGTCCCAGCCTAAGTTACTCTGGAAAATAATCCCAAGGTTGTTCGCATAATCGGTGAATTGAATTTGACTCCCTTCAACGGTAAGAGGCAGGATAGCTGGATCCACGTGCCGGTTATCACCGAACAAAATCGCTTTAGTTTTTGTATGGTTTATGCGGAGAAAGTTTCGGGAGGCCCAGTTTATCACTCTTTGTAGATCTTCGTTCAGCATTGCCGCTGCAGTTGCAGCTTCGGGATGAGAACAGTAAAGTTGCACATCATCTGCGAACGTTTGTACCCGACAGTATCGCAGTATGCCAGGGAGATCATCAATGTATAAGGAGAACAGCAAGGGCCCAAGTACTGAGCCCTGTGGTACACCAGAAGTCACGGCAACTGCATCAGATGATATATCGTTACAGCGTACAACTTGTGTTCTACCAACGAGATACGATTTAATCAGCTCAACAGCCGATAAGGAGAAAAAGAAACGTGTTTGCAGCTTATGCAAGAGACGCTGATGAGAGATCGTATCGAACGCTTTGCTGAAATCAATCAGCAATAGTACTACTTTATCCTTCCTGTCGACAAATGCAGCAATATCGTCATATACACGAAGCAGCGCAGTTTTCACGCTCTGACCACGTCGGAAGCCAGCTTGGTCTTCGTTCACTAGATTTAGTGAAGAAATATGAGCACTTATTTGCTTTTTCAGCAGCTTTTCTAAGACCTTCGACAAAACACTCAACAAGCTGATAGGACGCAGATTATCCATTGAATTTAGGTGCCTCAACTTCTTCAAAGGAATTATCTTAGCACACTTCCAAATTTCCGGGAAGACAGATGATACGATAATCTTGTTGAATAGGTGAACTACGTGGTCGACAATTAGTGGCAGTATTGTCTTGATAAATCTGGTAGGAATCTCATCGATGCCAACCGCATTAGACTTGACGTCATAAAAAGCATTAATCACTTCATAAGCTTCAATCTGACGAAAATTGAAGCTCCCAACAGGATGTGGATCTTGGTATTCAAAGCTGGATTCATTGTCGATTGTAAAATGACTGGCGAACTTTTGATTCACCAATTCTGGGTCAAAAGGACAATCTGTCTGAGTTGCAGATTTGCCGACACCTAGATCTTTTACCATTTTCCAGAGAGCGGTAGGTGAACCACCAGCCATAACAATATTCCTGCCAATATGCTCCATTTTAACACGGCGAATCAGAGCATTCGTTCTATTCCTCAACTGTGTATACACATGTTTCTTCTCGTCTTTGCGTTCCCTTGGCGCAACTCTCCAGTCCTTATACGCCAAGTCCCTTTCCAAAATAGCCTTTCGAATGTCGTCGTTGAACCAGGTATTGTAACGTTTGCGTCGTCTTACTGTTCTTATAGGAATACTGGAATCATGCACTGCTAGAATACTATTATTGAAGAATTCAATGAGGTGGTTCACATCATCGATATCGTAGAAAGCATTCCAAGAGATATTGTTGATGTTGTTACGCAATGTATTTGGGTCGAAATTTACATAATCACGATAGTCTCCTATGTAATTCCGACTCGATGGGCACATATCGATATCAAACGAACAAAATATGAGATCGTGTTTTGACAAGCCAGGAACAGAAACTTGATGAAAGGAAGTAGCAATATCCGGACGGTTTGTGACGAGCAGATCCAGTTGAGAGCATCCATCATTATAAAAATGGGTTGGCTCAGTTCCCACTACAGTCATAGAATAAGTAGTAAACAGTTCCGCCAATCGTTCTTTTCTAGTGCTTCTACGTGACCAATCCGTATTAAGATCTCCGATGAGCACGCAGTGCTCGTAAGTTGATAAAAGTGTAACCAACTCACACAGCATGAAGGTCGATGCATCATTATCAGGTGGATTGTAGATTGCAGAGATCAACATAGAAGTTTCATTTATTTGCAGCTCTAGGGCCAGACATTCTGTTTTGCATACCGAAGAAGCAGTTACATTTGAAGAGTAAACAGATTTGAAAGAGATGCCTTCACGAATATAGATGGCTATTCCACCACCCTTCTTATACACTCGATCATTACGTACGAGATGGTAACCAGGAACAGATATTGCTTGATCAGGAATAGAATGATTTAGCCATGTTTCTGAGAAACAAGCAACACTTATCTTGGAATCAAGCAGCATTAGTTTGATTTCCTCGAACTTGCAGAACCGTCGAGCACAAAGGCTTTGAACGTTAGCGTGACATATGTTTAATTTTTGACTCTTAAGTACAGTGTTCATTACAATTCTAGGGATAGTGAGTTGTGAGAGTGTGGAGTTTCTCGATGATAACATCAGGTACCATGTGGGAAGCAATGTACACTAATAGGCTGCATACACATACTCTTCTCCATTTTTTCACATACAATTACAATATTCCGACAATTTCAAAAACAAAAACTTTTACAAACATTTTTACATTAACAAACAATAAGTAAGCACACTAAGAGATTCAAATACATGATTAAATTTGCATTAACTGGTCTAAGATGCGACAGACATGGAAGGACCATTCGCCGTCTTCTTCACTTGTACAACTCCAAGTTTAGTCGAAACAGCAGCTAGTTTATTTTCTCGACGAAGCTTCAAAGCAGCTCGCTTGATTTCCCTAGCATTCACAGTTAAGTTCTCGTTGATGTAAATACGACGATCCGAGGAAAAACCGATGTGACTTAGCTTTAGGTCTCGTTTGGATAAGTACTTCTATAGAATTCGTCTCTCAAACACACCACGGAGAACTGCAAGAGGATGAAACATTCGCTGCCATCAGGAAGGTTACCAGATCGTAGACGCTTGCAGTGGATATGGGACACTCTGTCGCAGTCAAAACCTATCGTTTCCGCAATATGCAGATATAATCCCTCAGATTCTCGTTGGTAATAAACGGTTTCCCTGCAACAATCAATTCAGCTCTGTTCTCCAACCGTTGAACGCTCTCGGTGGCCTGATCAATACGACTGCTGAGTGATCTGTGCTCGTCATCGCAGGCAGCTTTCAAAGCACTGAAGTTCTGTTCCACCGACATAATCTGCTTCTGAAGATCCTCTTTGATGCTATCGAGTTTATTGTTGAGCTCATCTTTAGACGTAACAATGTTCTGATTCGTTTCGTCAAAACGTTTCGAAAACATTGTCATCACACTTTCCAACGTATATCCAGTTGTAGCAGCCGGACTAGTAATGGGTTTTTGGCTTCTGGTTGACATCATTCGAACTTGTTTACGAACAGCGGAAGAATATAGCAATATGAGATGATAGTACAGTAGACCACTATGTACGGAAACAATTGTGCGAATTCGGGATCTTGGCTTTCTTCTAATGACCTGCAGCAATGATTTTCGGTCGGAGAATATGTAGCGCGGCGAAACGAATTTTACGCGATTTCACTTCAACAATGTCCATACATATTTATATTACTCGATTAATGCAAACTCAAACTCCCGGGATGAACTTAGCATACTTAAAATACTGTTTGTCGTCCGTACACTATTTGCGTCTGTTATACTTCATTGGCATGGTTGCCAGAACATGCGATGTTCATTCGGTGGCCGTCTTGACCCATATTTGGATGATAATTGAGAAGCTCCAAAACTAATACTTTTTGAAATTCTTTTCTTTTCAAACGGCACAGTGGTTATGAAAAGATGTGAAACTAACATCATGAGGCTAAATTGGAGGATTTTATAAGCTTTGGCCAAAGTAAGAGAACAATTTGCATAAGGTGGCACACTTGCCCCAAATTCTACTACCAGTAAACTGACAAAAAAAAATTGAATCCGTTAAGTATTCGCTGAGCGAAGAGGATTTTACTATTTTTGCTTTCACTCAGGCCTATACGAATTAAGTAGCAGAATTTGGGGCAAGTGTGCCACCTTAAGAAAATTGTTCTCTAACTTTGCCCAAAGTTTATAAAATCAACCAATATAGCCTCATGATGTTAGTTTCGCATCTTTTCATAACCATTGTGCCATTTGAAAAGAAAATAATTTAAAAAAGTATCAATTTTTGAGTTTCTCAAATATCATCCAAAATAACTTATTTTTCGACACTATGGGGCAAGACGGCCACCGAATGAACATCGCATGTAATTCTACTTGTAATGAAATTTTCTTTATTACCATTTAATAGTACTTAAAAAGCAGATGCTAATAGATAATTTAAAAAAATATTTTTAGTTTACCGTAATAAGGTGGTGCTTTACAACAAGGTTCTAAACATGCGTAACTCTCTATTACTCAATTCGAATAAATAAAATGGTTATTTTTGTCTCCATTCAATACAATATAAGAAGTACCCTTATATTACGGCGAACATGTATAATATTACACTAGATCAGCACTGAATAACGGTAAAACATTGATGTAGGTATGTAAAACGGTACTTGATAAGCCGAAAAACATGTTATTATTGAATATTTTGAGATAAAATTACTTTCGGCGAGATGGACCACCCTTGGTCTTAGCCTGAAATCAGCAAATAAAAAAAAAAATTACTTTGGGGGGCAAACATGTCAGTTATTCCCCTACTATACTTCAGAAATCATTACCGGTGCCTCATTTAAGTTTATTTTTATGATTTTGTTGATGATGTTTACATTTTTATAAATTTCACTTCAACAATTTTTGTTTACCAAATAGGTGGCACACTTGCCCCAATGAGTATACATTTCAACCAAACTGGATTTCGTATGTAAAACTAAATACTTTTTTCGTTCAAATACCACAATAACTTACACATATGAATAGTTTCACGATGTACAGTATGTTGGAAAAATCTGTTAATAATTTATCTTTTACCATGCTATTTAGAAACAACGAAATCTTATAAAAATATACTCAAATATGGTTGTCTTTGCAAAAGTGGATGTAAATACGTAGAAAATAGAGCAATTTGCATCATATTTTGATTACTGTATTTTGAACCACAAAGGAACATATTGTGAAGCTCAAAGAGAAAATATATATTGTAGTTTAAAAAAAAAGCAGGGGTGGCAAACTTGCCCCAAAATCCGCTAGTTCCGAACGGACATGGCCTTCGGTTTGTCGTTGTGATTGACTATAGTTAAGTAAGTGAGGGTGCAGAGAGCGGGAAAAGGTGTCTTTGTTAGACCAAGTTATTTAGCGTGGACTTTACTTACGAAGCAAGTACAATGAATACAATGTATGCGAAACAACATGGGGCTTGTAGTTCCTCATACCTTTCATGAGTAATCTAGTTGTTCCAAACAAAGCAATTTATTCAAACTAGCAATTCATTAAATTCTTTAAAAAATCAACATTTTTCTATTCCAGCGAATGCTTCACCATGTCAAGCATGATGGTATGCAATTTATTATCATTTTCATCTGTTTCATTATTTGTGGCGTATGAGTGTTACACAATTTCAATGCTGAAACGAACAATTTCGGACACATGCCAAGCAACACCATCATCCCATCAGAAAGCCCGGAATTATTTTACCCTGATCCTGTTTACTTTCGATTGCAACACCAACCCGCAACAGACTCACACTTCAACCAACACAAACACACTCGAGTGTAATCATCATCGCTGTTGCCACCTCGCAGTCCCTGTCCACAATTATTGCTATTATTATGATTATTACGAGAATCCGTGTTTATCCGGTGGCCTTTCACACCTCCCACCTTCGCCCCGATATGACCTCAACAATGGTCATTGTCCCAGTGAATACAAAGCACCCCTAAATGTGTGTGTGGCATCAAACAGTTCCACAATTGACCTTTTCAATTGCCGCCGGGCCTATTGGTAATGTTTTCTTTGCTGCTTTTGTTGCTATTTCTACTGCTGCTGCTGCTGTCATTTGGTTGACCACTGGACAATTAATTAAATGTAAACAAAATCAAACAATTAGCGGCAGTTGAAAATTTCACTGAAAACCACACGTGTCAAAAGCCCTAACATGTGCCAGGAATTACAAACCTGGGATAGGGTGAGAAGAAGGTGGTTGTGCCTAAAGGTTACACAAAATTTGTTTGATGATTTCATTGCTAAGCGGTTGTTTAAAGGATTCAAATGTAAAAACTCTTTTGAGAGAGAATCAGAAGCGTGAAAAAGCTTTTCGTTTGTTCTCAAGGAGTTTCGAGAAGAGGTGGGATTTATCCGTGGTTCTTCTCAAGAGTATCAATAGAGATGACGGAAACCATAGTCTGACACCATTTTGGATTTCAAGATGGCGACTACCGGTTTGTAAAAATCACTTGAAACCCACGCAATATAGGTATTTTTGGAACGAGATCCATGAGTAGAAGGTGTCTCCTAAATCCCCATATTGCATGGGTTTAAAATGATTTTTCACAAACCGAAAGTCGCCATATTGGAATCCAAGATGGCATCAGACATCGATTTCCAGCATCTCCTCATCGGTCTCGTTCCAGAAATACCCATATTACGCCGGCTCTCGTAGGTCATCATCAGGCAGAAGCGTAAGTTGAAATTTAGAGAGTAAAAATGGGGGGCCGTAAAAAGAGGGATCGTGAAAAAAGTGATCGTTAAAATAGGTTTGGCTGTAGGGGGACAAGGGGCAAGAAGGACACCCGGGGCAAAAGTACCACCTCAAATTTCACGTAGTTCAAATCAATTTTTTGATGTTTAACGCAGGATTAGTATAAATTGAGTACTAATTGAGGGATGTGTAAATATTACAGTTAAAAATGTTTAGTACAAAAAATTAGAAAAATGTCTTTTACTCATCAACGCAAAATATGCGAAATGTTCTAAGAATGTAAGACTGGAAAACAAGGTTTGACTCCCGATAAATACAAAACATATTGATTTTTCCGCACAGTATTGATGATTTTCAATTGTTTAATATACCTGTGAAAATTTTTTTTCGAAAAAGTGTCTTATGGGGCAAGAGGGGCACCGCAATTTTCTCATATAAAATCAAATAAATTTTTATTTTTCTTGTTTAATATTCCATTTAATCAATGGTTCCTACCAAATAAAATCAAAATAAACCATCTTGGACATTCGAAATGGTTTCTGAAAATTTTTACTATTATTGTTACAGTCAAATAAGATGAAAACTAAATTAATTTCGTAAAATTACTTTTTAACCATAAGTCAACTTTTATCCCTCAGTTTTTATCTTTACTTACTCTACAATTTATCATTAAGGCGGGGAAATAATAATATACTAAATTTGTGGCATTTTGCTCTGGTGGTCTTCTTGCCCCATACGAGTGGCACTCTTTCCCCGTGCCTCGTTTAAAAACCTCATAAGAAGGGACATTTTCAAAAATCTCAAATCATCATGTGTTTCTTATGTTTTTGAAATCTATCGATAACATCATTTAGAACAAGAGGTGAGCTTGCCCCTACACTGCAATAATCTTCAAAAATTGTGCTAATCAACCATGATTTGAACCAATATATCTTAAGGTGTCCTTCTTGCCCCCAGCCCCCTACAAGAAAGTTAAATATTGAAATTTGAAATCACTCCTTTAAAACAAATTTTCTGCGGTAATTGAAGCAAACATCAATTTGTAATCATCTTTAACTCAGATCATCCGCACAGCATCATCCTCAAATCAAACCTTCCCAATTTGGTAAAATTGTAAAATCAAATTGCAAATGGGATGGCTCTTTCATTCCCAATTCGTTTCATCTACCCATGGATAAACAAATAAACTTTGCATCGATAAGTAATTAAAATTTACTACCATTTCGATCTACCGATATGCAGCACAACTAACAACAAGCTGCACCGAACGAAGCAATTTCTGATTAGAAAGCTTCCCATCGTGAAATTCAAATCATTGCAACATTGATGGTCTTCTTATTCTTCCTGAGCTGCAACTGTCTTGAACAACGTACGAAGGGATATTTTAAATAAATCCAGATCACTTTCATCATCTTTCCTGCAGGGAGGGCTTTGCTCCAGGATTATTCGATAGTCGATATGTACAAGTGGAATTACGTTTTCCATTGGCATCATCCATTGAGTACTCCAATCCAAAAAGCCTCTGCTGTTTGATTCCCTACGGAGAAGGGTCCCAATCGATAGCTAAACATTATACACGAGTATATTTACCCAAAAACCATTCGTTAGTGTCTTTTCATTAGTTGTGAAAACCCAAGCTCTTGCCGAAGTTCCACACTTTCCGTTTCTTGTTTCCCAATCAAACAGTACCTTTTCCATTAGCTTACAAGGTTCGAACCATCGCATTGATATAGATGTCTATGCTTTTCAGACATTGCACCAAACGAGTCCATATGGGCGTAACATTCGGATGTAATCCACACAATGGCTTTACTGCGGCACCACTGTTGGTTCGTTGCAAACCAAGTGAAACTGCATTCGTCTTTGGGCATGCAGCAGAATGAAAGCCTAACAAGGGATCTGATGGATTATGCAGAGGGACGGAAGAGGAATTTTGACAAAACTAGTACTTTTGTTACGTTTGTTAGATTAAACAGCGATTTTATGAATTTTCGCGTAATTTTCCGAAAAAAAACTATGTTACTATGAGAGATTCGATCCTCTCTTGCTCTCCTCCGATTATGACAGTGGTTTCGGGAAGTTTTCCACAATAGATCGGAAGACAATGTCATTGGGTAACGTTTCACACAAAACGCTCAGTTATTGATTGAAAAGATAGTAAACAAAAAGCTCACCTCAATGATGGATAGATCCTTTTGAAAAAATACGCGAGAATTAATACTACTTCTACTTCTCAAAACTCAAAACATTCCATCAATTACGAAACCAAGCTTACCAATTATACGAAAGAAAATTATTTGTCTAATGTTTGTTAATTTCTGGATCAGCTCAGAATATCTTAACATAATTGTGAGCAATTCGTACCATGAGCTTGCAGGTATCAGGTATCAAGTATCAGAAGGTCAGCTCCAGAGGAACGTTCTCTTCCAATTGAGAGATTTGTGCCATTGCCATATTTGAGTATATTTCATCATCTACCCGTTGGAAAAGTGAAGGGAAGGAGGATTTCAGCAGAAAAAAAAGACTTACTGGTGTAAACCTCTTTGCTTCTTTATACGACGCTATGAACTAAAGACACCGACACGTTAATGCTTCCAGTGGACGATTTGCCGTTTGAAGGAAGCACCACACTAGACAACGGACTAGCATGCAACGCCCAGTGGCACAGTCGAAACACCT
This sequence comes from Aedes aegypti, assembly GCF_002204515.2. NCBI lineage: Eukaryota > Metazoa > Arthropoda > Insecta > Diptera > Culicidae > Aedes > Aedes aegypti. The sequence continues at coordinate 384,891,983 of NC_035109.1, read as the reverse complement.
TCCTGCCAAAAAGTTTTCCGGACTGAAGTGGGAATCGAACCCACACCCCTTGACTCGATACGGCTAAATGCTTGGTAACACTAACCGCACGACCACGAAGCCCACAATTAGCTGTTGTACTATCAGGAAGAAAGCTCTGCAGAGAATTCAAAAAAAAAAAATAAAAATGATTCTGAAGCTCCCTCCCTGGTATAGTACTAATGAATTACACAGAAAATTCAATGTTGAAAAATTGGAGCCAATTTCAAATAAAATTATTATTAATCTTAGACAAAAATCGTTGCAATCTAATATTGCCACGATTGATGCGTTATATATTTAGGTTAAATTAGGTTGAGTAAATTAAAAGAATTTTTTCCTCTTAAAAGCTGGTGAAATCAACTCACCTGTAAAAAATCTGAACATCTATGGCAAATGAATATGTTGTTAACAAAATGTTAATAAAGCTTAACTTTGTTTTACCAAATTAGGATGATAGTGTTGTCTTATAACACAGAACACTAAGATATTAGAAATCAATGTAATGCTTGGCATGATACTAATGAAGAATAAAAAAACTCCTATTCGTACTTCCTCGCGGTTCCACCTGGGTTACGATTATTAACAGAAAAAAAAATGGGATAACCAACCCGGATGATTACGACAACAGATATCAAAAGTTTTCGAATAGTTCTTCATCTTGGCCATCGGATGTGACTGAAAGTCTGAAGATTTGCAAACAACGCTACTCAACAGAGATAGAGGCAACGGAAGTACGTGATTTTTTAGCTCGATACCTCTAAATCGTTTCCATAATGTACCTAACAGCATTTATATTTAAAGTTTCTACCGAAGAGACAGGGAGTTAAGACGTTATACCAAATTTAAGGATAAAATGTGTGAATACTTGGATTTTCTTCAAGTCCAAGTCTAGTTTAAGACGGTCTTACAGTTGAGGTCGAAATACGCGTATCTTTAAAATGATAAAAACTCTAGTGGGATTGCATGGTACCGTAATCTGGGGTGACATTGATCAGTTTTTGAGACACTTCTTATTTTTATTCTTTCGAAAATGAAAATCTCGCAAGTTTTATATTTTTAAAACAAGTACCGGCACCCATCGCTCATTACTGTATGCTGTATTTTGGTTTTTAAAAGATTTAAGTAAGTTTGAATAAATGTTTTAAGTGATTTTATGATTTAGCTGAAATGATCACCCATGTAAATAACGTTCGGTAATATTGAAAATATTGTTGCTTACTTTAATCATGGCCCCTTAAGCCGAATATAAAGACCAATCTCTTACAAGTAATTTACTTTTTGAGTTATTTCAAAATAAAAAAAAAAAACACTTTGAATTGCGGAATACGCCTAAAAGTATGCAATTTCCTAAGGAAACTTTGCATTCTAAATAGTAGTTTATTAATGTTGCTTAATTGAATAAACCATTTTTAGTATTAACTGCACTTTCCTTGCACATACCATTTGCAGAACTCATGTGAGATATGAATCTTCGGTAGTGTCATCCATTATAGTAAAATTCATTGACTCAAAAAGTTGACAAATTTACGCATGAACGAAACGAAATTTTTGCAAAAACCTCAATTTTTATAAGCAAATGAACGTATCAAAGAGAGGCACCATTCATACTTTGAAAGGATTCCATCAATACCGATTGTATTGTATACCGATCATTGTTATACTGATCATTGTAATACTGACATCGCTGATCAATGCTACCTCGGATTACGGTACAGTACTTAATTTGATTTTCATAAACTGTTCAAAAGTTTAAAAATTACGCATGAACGAAATTCAATTGTCGCAAAAACCTTATTGTTGATAAGCCCATTATACCAAAAATATAGAAATACCGTTCATGCATTAAAAATGTTGCAAAGATAAATGTTATTCAGCTGAAAAGAGGCCATATAAACATCCTTTTAGGCTGAATAAGCTGTTATTGAGCTACCAATGTTACTTAGGTATTGATTCGAAAATTTTGCGGAATGAGTCATCCCGATCAATGTTACCAATGTTGACGGTATCTACTTCCAGCACGGCCTCCCACGAACACAACCCCAACAGACAGAAACAAAAATTAATCATGCATCGATTGATAGAAGGTAGAACTTGTCAAATGTTATCGATGTCTGGACCTATCACGACACAAACACCGATTCACACCACTGTATGATGGTAAAGTGTGTCAAAGACTTGCTGTTATGAATCCACGGTACAATATGCAACGACTTACGCCACCCAAAGTTGCAATTGATTACGCGCAATTACGTGTTGAAGCGATTATTAACCTTTACCTCCCTGGCGCACCCAGAAAGGGGAGATGCTGTTTGAACTGAAGCGCGACCCAGCGATCAAGAGTTCGACCATCAGAAGCTAGTCGTTTAATCTTTGGCGAATGTGACGGACGTAAGAGCTCTTACTCAGAAAGCAGTTGTTGAGCGCAGATATCTGGATGAGAAAACAACAGTTGACGAGGTGAGTGAGGAACTGCGTAAGCAATGGAGCCTTGGAGAGGAGACCATGGCAATCCGTCTGAGTAAGTCGTTCGATGACACACTGTCATCGACGATTCGGCTACCAGTTGACACGGCTAACAAGCTGGCGGAGAAAGGCAAGATGAGAATTGGCTGGTAGATATGCCCACTGAGACTCGTCACACGAGCAGATAGGCCACCAATGCGATGGACTTCGTACATCCGGCGGCGAGCTGTTTAGTTCCGGACAGAACCGAACTGTGTAGGACATGTCGAGAAAGAGGTCATTTTGCGAAAGACTGTAGCGGCGATACAAGTGACAGGTAGGTTTCCCATCCAGGAAGTGGTTGCCAACTCTAACACGGGGTTCGTGTTCGCCAAAATCATCGCAATTTACAATTGCAACTGCTGTGCGCCTCCAAAATGGACGCTCGAAGAATTTATTCGGATGTTGGAGGAGTTAACCGACGAGCTAGTTGGTCGAAAAACAGTGCTGTGACACTTATAGCGGCGATCCTAGCGTACCCGGATATGTTCCGAAAGGAGATGCAGAAATGCCGGGACGAAGGTCACTTCTCAGATATATGGAAGATCCAGAAGCTGGTGCTGCTACAGAAGCCAGGAAAACCACCCGATGATTCATCATCATACAGACCTATATGCTTGCTGGATACACTGGGCAAACTATTAGGATGACCCTAAACAGGGTGGCTTAATGTGCGGAGCGCGAGAACGAAGTATCAGAAAGTCTGTTCGGATGCCAGAAGGGACGGTAGACGCAATTCGGACGGTCCTGGAGAGGCCCGAGTAGGCATCGAAGCAAACACGAAGAGGAAATCGTTACTGCGCCGTAGTTACGATTGACGTTAAGAACGCGTTCAATAGCGTCAGTTGGGAGGTCATTGCCATCTTTGCCGTATTCTGCAGATCTACTTCAAGAATCAGGTGTTGGTGTATGCAACCGACGCCAGCCGAAAGGAGTTAAGAGTAACGGCGGGAGTTCCGCAAGGGTCCATACTGGGTTCGACGCTGTGGAATGGGATGTACAACGGGGTCCTATTACTGGAGTTACCCATGGGCGTTGAGATCGTCAACTTTGCTGATGACGTCGTCCCAACAGTAAAAGGCGAAACGCTGGAGGAAGTGGAAGTGCTAGCCACGGAGGCAATGGACATGGTCAAGAACTGGATGAAAAGACCACCACAAAACGGAGGCGCTTCTAGCCAACAATTGCAAAGCGGTTCAACACGCTGAGATTACCGTCAGAGGACATGTCATAGCATCACAGCAGTTGCTCAGACACCAGGGCGTGATGTTAGACAATCGGCTAAACTTCGAGAAGCAGTAGGAGTCGCCTTCTGGCTAGGGTATTATCGTCGATACTGAGACACGGAGTTCTGGTCTGGGGTGCAGCACGGCAAACCAAGCGAAATCGGGACAAGCTCAACATCACGTTTCAGCTCATGGCCATGAGAGAAGCAAACGCATACAGAACAATACGTCGGAGGCAGTATGTGTGATCACCGGGATGATTCCGATTTGCATCACCCAGGGAGAGGACATCGAGTGTTATCAGCGGAGAGGCACATGACAGGTGAGGAAATTGGCGATGATCGGCTCGCAGGTCAAGTGACACCAAGAATAGGACGCCTCTGAGAAAGGTAGGTGTACCCAGTCTGTGGGTGCCCCGAATGCGTCAACCTGGGTAAACAGAGAGCATGGCGAAGTGAACTTCCACTTGACACAGTTCCTGTCAGATCACGGTTGCTTCAAACAGTATTTGGATCGGTTTGGCCTCGCACTGTCTGCTTTTGGACAGGACTTAAGTAGTAAGACACCGACACATTAATGCTTCCAGTAGACGAATTGCCCTTCGAAGAAAGCACCACACTAGGCAACGGACTAGCATGCAACGCCCAGTGGCACAGTCAAAATACATACCTGCGAAAAGTTTTCCGGACTGAAGCGGGAACCGAACCCACACCCCTTGACTCAATGCGGCTAAATGCTTGATAACACTAACCGCACGGCCACGAAGCCCACCATGCAGTCTTCAATGCAAACAGAATAGTATGCAAAATGGTAAGCGATCTTAACCTTTGAAATCTGGTGAACAATATAGTGGTGAAGTAAACGTCTAAATTGCAGAGAAACTAACGTGAAGAGCAGCAAAACGAGAGGCAGAGAGCGATGTCTGGCATCGAGTCGCCGGGGCGCTAATGAACCGGAAGCCAACCCCCAACCGGAATCGTTTGACCGACCTCGGCACTCGAGTCACCCTGAAGAAGATCTCCCCTGAGATAGCCGCCGGTAGTCGGGGCACCATCAGTGTGGGCGTCTTTCTAACCGGTACTGGTGACAATTCCGTCGCTGGGGGAAGTCAAGACGAGAAGGAAGTGAGAAGGGAAGAAGAGGATATGAGACAGAGAAGCGGAAGAAGATGAAAAGGCAGTCTGCTCAACATGCAAGAGGCAGACTGCGCAGAGTTCAAGAGCACAAAGCGGGAAAACGTCATGAGCTTAATAGAAGTGCAGATGCACAATTTGCAGTCCTCTACGGGCATGAAACCAAACGAGCGCTAGGAGTTTTCGAAAAAGCATATGTCGTCCAAAAACTTCCGGAGTATGTGAAAACGTCGCATGGAGGATAGAAATGGTGCACGATATTAAGAAATTCTACAGTAAAACCAGTATCCAGAAAGTCGCCAAAGCTGGAAGGATACGATGGGCGGGCAGGTAGTGAGATTGCCGGACAGCAATCCCGCAAAAATGGTATTCACCTCAAACCCGGCCGGTACAAGACGAAGAGAGGCGCTACTAGTTAAGTAGTTTGACTACTACAACAAAGTCATAACAACATGACAACACAGCAGGGCAGACCAGGACGAGACGAGTTAAAAAACCTTAACGAAAAACTATCAAACCATCAAGACGGATAAAGGCAACGCAGTTGTCATCATCAACAAGACGGATTACGATGAACAAATGGCATAGAAGGTAAACGAAGGCCCTTACCGACATTTGATAGGGGAACCACTATCCAGACTCATCAAGCTTATGGATAAAACCCTGAAGGACTGCAAAGCGATCATTGGTGAGGCTCGTTTAAAAGAGGCATACCTCATCCTACCACAAATCAAAGGACATCCTAAAATTCACGAACAAGGAAAATAAATGCGAGAAATCATAGCAGCAAACGGTTCCCCAACCCATAAACTGGTGAAATGGTTAATGAATGAATTCAAGAGTATGCCGAATCCCTTTCCCATTAGGTCAGTTAAAAATACCCAGGAGTTCTCCCAGAAACTATTAGAGTCAGGAAACATCGAGGATGACGAGATGATGATTTCTTTCGACGTAGCGACTCTGTTTTGTTTCAGTAAAGGATTTCCTAAATCTTCTCGAGGACTGGTTATTAGGTCAGGCCATACATGAGGTTAGTAATATTGTGCATGACGAGAACTACTTTCGAGGAAACTTCTATAAGCAGACGAAAGGAGCCACCATGGAAAACCCCTCACCGTTTTTGTGCGAGCTATCCATGGCGAATCTTGAGGAAAATTTAAAGAAACAAGAGATATTACGGGATAAATGGTGGTGATACATCGACGACATTTTCAGCGCTATTGAACGGAAGAATCTACCTTGGACTTTGGATACAATCAACAGCATACACAAGAATATCAAGTTTACCCACGAGGAGGAGAAGCAGGAAAACTACCGTTTTTGAATCTACTTGTCATCAGGGAAGAAAGTATACATCGTTCAACTTCGAAATCTATAGGAAGCGTACAAACACCCAGCGAGTTATCCCCTACACATCGAATCATTCGTTCCAACATAAGATGGCAGCGTTGCACCACATGGTCCACAGGATAGGGGAGGTGGTGTCAAAATGAACACCTTGCCTATTACCTACAAAAACCAAATTTCAATAATTTTTTATCACGCACGGGCGATTTAGAGCATGAGTCGAAGTGTTTGAGTTGATACGGGGGTCAATTAAAGTGAACCCAGACAACCAAAAATCGCATGAAAGTTCACGTTACAACTCGTTTATTCATACTAATTACATCAAACCCGCAAAACACCGTGGATAAACTCGTCAGTTTGATGAGTTTCCTCGCACAAAACACATCTTTTCTGAGTTCATTTATACATTTTGTTTCGTCTCGTACACTCGTACAAAGTAAGTCGCATCAATCCGTAGCAGCTGTCAAATCAACATTTGTTATCATAAGTTAAGTCGGATAAGATCACAGGTTGGTTCGGTAGAATATTTATACACTCGCATTGTATGTTATTATTCATCACATAATATATGCACGCATATCGCCTCCACTTTTGTACGTAGAAGGCCTTTTCGCGACATCTTATAAGTGAAATGTTGCACATATAAAGCCTCCAGGTGATTTCTTTATACGTACATTTTGGTTGTCTGGGAATATATCAACGAAAACTAAAATTTTAGAAAACCACGTTTTAAAACACGAGTTAACGTATCTTTTAGCACGGAGGTCTTGAGGTTTTTCAGTGAGGTAAATATCGTTAGGATATGATGTCAAATCCGATACCTTTAGATTTCTTTTATATGGTTTACAATCATTTATGGACATTTTTTCGGAAATGCAATGAAAAATATCAAAAATATTTGATCCGCTGTTCATTTTAACCACATAGTGCAGGTAAAATGAACATTTGCTTCGTTTTCTGCTAGCGATAAAAATATCTCCATCCCTCAGCGAAGACGGAAAGACTAAGGAACTGGAATATTTTTTCGAGACGGCTAGGATCAACGGACACAAGAAAGGACGACAAGAGCCATAATCCACAAATGGGAAAGACAGTATATACGGAGTGCTATGACAACGCGCACCCCTATCATCGAACTCATGAAGAGAGTCTCCATCCCATACGACAGGAATTTCGGAATCAATTTGGTGTTTTCCAGCAGAGATAACCAACTCAAGACTTCGTTGGGCTCTACCAAGGATCCGGTTGATACACTGAGCTCACGATTCCAAATCCAAGGTAGCAGAACATGTCTTTTCAGAAGGTCATGCAATAACGTGATGTACCTTACAGCTCTTAAATTTAAAGGTTCTACAAAAGAGATACCGTTTTGTCTCAAATTCCGAACAGACTCATATTCCGAACACTCGATTTTTGTATGGCGGTTTGGTTGAAATGTTTCACTGAAATATGTCCTCAAATTACAAGGAAACAGCAGTCGATTGCAATTCAATTTTAACGGCTTCCAATCGATTTTATACATCGGGAGTAGCTATGATTCTCTAGTTGAAGACCAGCAGAACCAGCTCAGATAAATTTATCTGCGAAATTTTTCTTTTGAATACAATTTATTCATCCTGTTCGGAATTTGAGTCAAGGTGTTCGGAATATGAGACAGATTGAACACAGTGTTCGGCATTTGAATCAAAATGTTGTTTCATACTTTTACCTAAAAACAATACCTAATAAGTTTAAACCAACAATTTCATCGGCACATCCAACAGCTAACAGTTAGACTTTGCAGAGAAATCAAAATTTTCACAAACATCAGCTTATGTATGCCTATCAGATGCATTTGAAGTCACTGTTGGCCTTAAATGTTCGGAATATGAGTCAAAACGGTACAAACTTTAGCGGAATTAAAGGGCATAGCAATAAATTCGGTTTTTCGTTTATTTATAGGTATTCCACTAAACAGTTCGAAGATTTATATAAGCTTGACCAATGAGAGCAAAATATTGGAACGATCGAGATAATGGAGGCCAGCAGCCATGTACCAAGTTTGTTGGTTCAATATTGTGAGGCGGGCCATGACTATGGAGGATGTAGCGCCATCGAAAATAAAACAAGGAACAGTGGTCAAGTAAAAATCATTTTTTTAATGTTACTGCTCTAGAATCCTTGCACCATATACCGTTTTGTCTCAAATTCCGAACAGACTCATATTCCGAACACTCGGATTTTGTATGGCGATGTGGCTGAAATGTTTCGCTGAAATATGTCATCAAATTAAAAGGAAAAGGCAGTCAATTGCAATTTAATTTTAACGTCTTCAAATCTGTTTTAAACCTCTGGAGTAGTGATGATTCTCTAGTTTAAGACCAGAAGAATTAGCTCAGATAAATCTATTTGCGAAATTATTCATTTGAATACGATTTATTCGTGCTGTTCGGTATTTGAATCAAGGTGTTCGGAATATGAGACAGAATGAACACAGTGTTCGGCATTTGAATCAAAATGTTGTTCCATACTTTAGCGTAAAAACAATACTAAAACGAATTATATCAACATTATTATCGGTACATCCAACAGTTGACAGTTAGACTTTGCGAAGAAATTCAAATTTACACAAATATCAGCCAATTTATGCCAGTCAGATGCATTTGAAGTCACTGTTGGCCTTAAGTGTTCGGAATATGAGTCAAAACGGTAGATCCATCACCGAAAGAATCAGTATAAGTGTGCAACGCAAAAACACCTCATTGAAGATATCGAAGCTTTTATGCCAATCGAGATAAGTTTGCTTTTCAAAATTAAAATCTATCATAATTAGTAATAGACCAAAAGATGCAATGACTGCCGTGGATCGCCTATTAACGAATCCATTATCGAGAAACATCGAAAACTATTTACCCGTCTTTTCCCCGGAACCCAACGCCATAGAGAAGTCAATCCCACAGGCGCTAACTACTGCAGTAATAGCACCCGACTATGAAAACAAAATTTATCACCGGTCCCATTCAATGAAGTTGTCGTCTATAGATAGTCGTTTATCTTAGCAACGCGGGACCTTTTCCGGCGGTGCGTTTCTCGGTAGATCTCCAAAGGTATTCCATACCACGCATCGGATGGAATTCAACATGCTATTCGACCAGAACCTACGGTTATCGAGGGGCACACGGTGGTGAAGAGTGGTAAATAATGGCTAATTAGTGTAAAATTACCACTATGACAAATTGAGCTCATGAATCACCACCAGGACAGCCCCACCGCTATTGGGATGGGACTATGAGAGGCTTATGATTGCAGTCAATTAGAGGAGATTAGTTTTGTCGGCTGCAGGAGTTACCTACTTTCCCACTCCTATCGATAGCTGGATGCGTTGATTGAACTCGGACCGGAATAGGATCAATTATCGCGGTCCATTCGGGGATTGATTGCTGGCAGAAGCTTTTGAATGTCATATATTGGAAATTTTTGACGACAGTAAATTTTTGCCAGAAATACTATTTAGTGCTTTTTAATTATGGTTTATCGCTTCTTCTTCTTCTTGTTGGCATTACGTCCTCTCTGGAACAAAGTGTGCTTCTCAGCTAATGTTCGATGAGAACTTCCTCAGTTATTAACTGAGAGCTTCCTCTGCCAATGTTGCCATTCCTTCATTCATATCGTGTGGGAAGTACAATGATACTCTATGCCCAGGGAAGTCAAGGAAATTTTCATTACGAAAAGAATGGCTTTGTTTTGTAGCCGTGGACTCTAACCACTCGGCAAAGGAAGGTTTATCGCTTAGGGTAACCATTAGGATACCAAGCTGAGAAGCATTCCCATCGTGTCAAGAAGAATACCAAAGTATATTGTAGAGAACTTAACGATTGCAGAATTTTGTGCAATGGTGTTAAGTAGACATCATTTGTTCCATTTTTTCATTCCGATTGTGAACTAGATCCGGGGGATAACCCCAACTGTGCAACGCAAATAAACAACTCATCGGGGGGAGATTATCCACTATGCTAAAGAAGGTACAACTGCCGGTCCATCCTTCTTTCCCGCCCCCTATTATGATTATATTGAAACTCGGGCCACCAACAGAGTTATGTTTCATTTTCCGAGGCGCAACTGCCAGTAAAAACCCGTGTTTCCACATCATTCTGCGATGGAGTGTAATAATTCCAGCACCATTTAATCATCGTTCGGCGAGGAATAACTCTTTTATTTCGCTTCGTCAACTAGCAAACACGCCGCATAAAAGCTGAGTAGACAACGCGTCTCTTCAGGAGGGAGGGTGTCGCATTCAGTTCCCGACGGGAGGTGAAACAAATAGAACTTCTATTGACGCGGTGGTGTTTTTCCATTACTTTGTTTTATGTGAGGAGCAAAGGCAAAGTCAACATAATAGATCAGATGACTCGGAAGATTATCACCCTCACCGTTGTTATGGGGAAGTTGTTAGATGAGGTTTAAACAATGATAAGATCAAAAGAGATTGAATGCAGTAGAACAGCGAACTCTATTGAATATATGATGTGAAAAAAGTCATATTACACAAGAATTGAAAGACTAACATCTTACAACCTTTGAAGAATCCCTGCTAAGATTACTAAGTCTTAGAACCTGTTCAATGAGCTATTGCTCTAATGAGAACTCCACAAATTATGGAGGAAGGTCTTCAGTGATTTTCTTAGAGATCACTTACATTTTTTCATATATTCCTTCTCAAATTCCTTTACGATTATTGTAAAACAGGTTATCAGAAGATTTAAAAGGAAAATAATAAAAGATTCCTTAACAAATTCCTTAAAACCCATAAAGAATTCAGTCTTGGCTTACACCACAAACCTATCCAGAGATCTTTTCTGGAACTACTTTAACGAGAATTTTACGAGAATTCTCAAAGATTACGCTCAAAAGTATCTACATGGTCTGAAGACGGACATGGTGTAGTGGTTAGAACTCATGCATCTCACGCCATAGACCTGGGATCGAATCCCATTCCCGAGGTAGTCACGTATGACCTAAAAACTGTCGTGATGACTTCCTTCGGAAGGGAAGTACAGCCGTTTGCCCCGAGATGAACTAGCCCAGGTCTAAAAATCTTGTTTCCTTGAATTCCTTCCGGGACTTTGTTCTTCAGAAATCGCATAACTGTTTTCCGAAATATTCCTCCCAAAATCCATCTAACATTTTTCCAATTTAATTTGCAGTAATTCCTCTTTTCTTCACTACAAATCTTAAATAACTGCAAAACTTCAGCAGTTTTTTGAAAGAATTCAAACAATTCTAGAGGGATTAGTCTAAGACTGTTCCACGAAAGGATTTAATTAGGAATAGCAACCATTAATTCCAAAAGAAATTTATCTCAAAAAATTCCACGTTGTTGAGTGAAATGAAAATTTAGGTTACCTAATACGTTCACCAAATCTTGCCGAGTGACCTGGATCTTTTGGACAATTTTCACTTTAATCTATCCATTCAATTTAACGGTTTCAGTTCAGTGATATCCAGATTTAAAATAATTTTAATTTAATGGCAGTCATTCGTTTAAGCTCTTCTTGTACAACTTTCAAATATCATGGCAAGAAAAACATGAAAATTCAAAAAAGATTTCTCAGTGGAGCAATTCTTGTTGACACCAGTCCGCAAACTTTGGTCGTATGCTGACAGGGAAGGGGGGTTTGCTTTTGCTTTTGCTTCTGAAAACCTGAAGCGTCTAAACTCCATGTTAGGAGCGGCTTAAAACAGCGTCTGTTCCCGATGTCAGGGGCGGCTGATCATCATCCGAGTGCCAGAGAAGGACTCTAAGCTAAACTGCGCACTATGGCTCTCCGAACATTTAGGGGGATTGGTCCTCCTAAAATCTAGGGGGTTGGTGTCAGGCCCTGCAAGCCAAACGTAAAAGCACATCAGCACAGGAACGTCAACGAGAGAATACGGACCGGACCAATCGGCAAAGACCACAGCGACGAAAATGGACTAGCGATTGGAAACTCGGTACGTGGAACTGAAAACCTCTCAACTTCATCGGAAGCACACGTATACTTTTCAATGCACTGAAGTTCCGCGGTTTCGGCATGGTAGCGCTGCAGGAGGTGTGCTGGACAGGTTCGATGGTGTGAACTTTAGAGGTAATCATACCATCTACCATTAGAGCTGCGGCAACACACGTGAGCTCGGAACAGCTTCTATAATCATGGGTGATATGCAAAGGCGCGTGATCTGGTGGTGACCGATCAATGAGAGAATGTCCAAGTTGAAGCTCAAAGGCCGATTCTTCAACTTCAGAAAAGAAGCTTTTTACGCGCAGCTCGAACGCGAGTACGACAGCTTGCCAAGCCACGACGTTAAAATCATCATAGGAGATCTAAACGCTCAGGTTGGCCAGAAGGAGGAGTTCAGACCAACTATTGGAAAGTTCAGCGCCCACTGGCTGACGAACAAAAACGGCCTACGACTAATTGATTTCGCCGCCTCCAAGAATTTGGCCATTCGTAACACCTACTTCCAATATAGCCTTCCGTACCGATGCACCTGGAGATCACCACAGCAGACGGAATCTCAAATGGACCACGTTTTGATCGATGGACGGCACTTCGCTGATATAACGGATGTCAGAACCTATCGTGGCACTAGCATTGACTCTGACCACTATCTAGTGATGGTGAAACTGCACCCAAAACTATCCGTCATCAACAATGTACGGTATCGACGCCCGCCTCGGTATAACCTAGCGTGACTGGCCCTACCGAACGACGCCTTCGTGCCGCGAGCCGATATGTGTAGGGACAAGGATAGAAACATCTTGGCGGACAGACAGACAGGTGATTGATAAACACCTGAATGGCACGGAGAACACAGGCACAGAGGGTCACGGCAGCAGAGGAAGTTACTACGTTAGCACGGCGGATAAAGGAAACCAACCTGTTCCTACATTGAGGGAGGTTAAGGATGCCATCAACCAGCTCAAGAACAGCTGTATTGGTGCTGAACTCATCAAAATGGGCCCGGAGAGGTTGGCCGCCTGTCTGCACCGGCTGATTGTCAGAATTTGGGAAACGGAACAGTCTGAGGAGTGGAAGCAAGGGGTCTTATGTCCAATATACAAGAAAGGTGACAAACTGGAATGTGAAAACTTTCGTGCGATCACTATCCTGAATGCCGCCTACAAAGTGCTATCCCAGGTTATCTTCCGTCGTCTATCACCAATAACAAATGAGTTTGTGGAAAGTTATCAAGCTGGTTCCATCAACGGCCGCTCGACGACGGACCAGATCATCAGTCCCAACGCATCACCTCTTCATCGATTTTAAAGCGGCTTATGATAGCATCGACCGCTAAGAGCTATGGAAATCATGGACGAGTACAGCTTTCCCGGGAAGCTCACAAGACTAATAAGAGCAACGATGGATGGTGTGCAGAATAGCGTGAAGATTTCGGGCAAACATTGCAGTTCCTTCGAATCCCGCCGGGGACTTTCGTGCCTGTTGTACAACATCACGCTGCAGGGTGTCATGCGGAGAGCCGAGTTCAATGACCAAGGTACGATTTTCACTAGATCTAGCCAATTTTTTGCTTCGCGGATGATATGGATATAGTTGGCAGAACATTTGGAACGGTAGCAGACCTGTACAACCGCCTGAAACGTGAAGCGACAAAACTCGGCTTGGTGGTGAACGCGTCAAAAACAGAGTACATGCTGATAGGCGGAACCGAGCGTGACAGAGTCCGCCTATGCACTATGGGTGATCAGGTGGCCAATAATCAAAAAAATTGTTTGTACTGATAGGTTTTTCTTGTACATCATTCCATAGTAAACACTTCTATTAAGATATTCCTGGGATATCAGGGCAAGATCTTTTATATTTCAACTTATACAGTATGTCAAAGTTAGAGTTTTTGAAAAAAATAAAGAATTCAGTGCAAACAAAAGGTACACATTGAATACATTATACACCAAAATCGTAATATTTAATACAGATCTTTATGTACTGTCCGAGAGCTTATTCAAAAAGCTATCTAAGAAAAATAAAATGAAATAAAAATTCTTACTTTAGGTTGGAAAAATGCGAGGAGTGCATTGAACAAAAAAAATATTTGACTTTTTATCGAAACTTTACACAGCCCATACTTTTTTGTCCCAAGTTGTCCCAGGCTAAAATTTATTTCCAAGGGTACTTTAAGATGTAAACTGAAGGATCGTGAAAGATTTAGCTGCACAAATTTGCACTTTTTCAATTTTTTCAATATTTTTGACCATTTTCTATTGAAAACAGCTAAAAAATAATTCAGAAAATAAATGAATATCGCTAAATCATTCATATCATCTTTTCTATGGAAGTTCTAAGATTTATGATGGTTTGCACAACGTTAATCGCATGAATGGCTTATATGCATCATTAAAAACAAAATTTCTTATTTCGCTATAGGCCCTACTCAAAAGTTAGTCTCGAAAATTTGTTTTTAAAAATTAAACATCGAATTTGTATCATGAAACTCATAAATACGACATGAGATGGAAAAAAAAATACTTTTGGCCGTTAGTCAGTATGGAAACCGCCCATAGTGCTATGTTACGATAGATGGGGATACTTTTGAGATGGTCGATGAGTTCGTCTACCTCAGATCCTTGCTAACGGCTGATAACAACGTTAGTCGTGAAATACGGAGACGCATCATCAGTGAAAGTCGCGCCTACTATGGGCTCCAGAAGAAGCTGCGATCAAGAAAGATTCACCCCCGCACCAAGTGCACCATGTATAAAACGTTAATGAGACCTGTGGTCCTCTATGGACATGAAGCATGGACCATGCTGGAAGAGGACCTGCAAGCACTTGGAGTGTTCGAACGAAAAGTGCTTAGGACCATCTTTGGCGGAGTGCAGGAGAACGGTGTGTGGCGGCAGAGAAAGAACCACGAGCTCGCTAGGCTTTACGGCGAACCCAAAAGGTGCCGAAAGCCGGAAGGGTGCGTTGGGCAGGGCATGTTGCAAGATTACCGGACAAAAATCCTGTAATGATGGCGTTCGCGTCTAATCCGGTTGGTACCAGAAGGCGGGAAGCACAGCGAGTAAGGTGGCTTGATCAGGTAATACAAAAGCGTGGGCCAAAATCGAAGTTGGAGGGACAAAGCCATGAGCCGAGTAAATTGGCGTAACATAGTTAACTAGGTTTATCAATTTAATTGATGTAACACCAAGTAAATAAAATAAATAATGGATTCCTCTAGGGATTCTACCAGCAAAATCTCTACATGGTTTCTTCGAGAAATGGTTCCAGGCAAGAGCTGGTAGAGTATCTTATGTATATAATAATTTTATATTATGCTTTTCGTCTACTCAGTCGTTATTACAAAAGCCTTTGAAAAAATAAAGACTGCGTTACCGAAAAACATATTTGATGTTCCATTCTTCCAGAAATTTCCTCGGGTATCCTTCCATAGGTTCCTTCAAGAATTTCTTTAAGAAAATGAACCGGAGATTCCTCTTGGAATTATTCTAGATTTTTCTAGAGTTTCCTCCAGGGATCGCTCCAGGCTCTTATCCAGGAATATTTCAAAAAACTTCTTCAGAAAGGAATTAATGAAGGAATCTCTTAAAACATTCGCGGGAGAAACCTTGGAGGAAGTCAAATTCTTTTTGATGAAATCCCTAGAGAAATTCGTGTATATTTGAGGGAATTTCTAGTGGAATTCTTGGAGGAATCCCCGGAGGATTTTTTTTATTGATAATGGAACGAATCACTGGAGAATGTTCAAGGCGGGGGATTTCAAGAGAAATCACTGGAGTGTAATATGAACTGGAGAATACCTTGAGGACATCTCTGATTATTCTGCAAGAATACTACAGTCTCTGGTAGAATTTTGGGAGAGATATGAAATAGAATCGCTTGAAGAATCTTTGGAGGAATCTCTGGAGGAACCCTTGAAATTATCTCTGCAAAGAAAAGGAAATGTTTCCTGAAGAATCCTTGGCAAAATTCTCAGAGAAATCCTAGTAAACATTTTTTTGGATAAATCTAAGAAAAAGATTTTTTTCTTGTGGAATCTACTCCTTCAGAAACTCCTACATAAAAAAGTTGCAAGAGGAATTGCTGTAGAAATATTCCTGAATTCCTAGAGAAATCCTTGAAGGAATCCCTGGAGGAGCTCCTGGCAAAATTTCTGAACGAATTTCTGAAGGTATTTCTGGAACAAAAGTTGTTCCTTGATAAATCTCTGGAAGACTAGTGGCTAGAGGAATCCCTAGAGAAATTTCTGTAGGTATTACGATAGATATTATCTTGGAGGATTTTTCAGTAAAATCGCTGAAGACATCTTCGAAAGAATTCCTGGCAGTGTTTGGAGAGGAGTCTTTGAAGGAATTTCTGGAGGTTTACCTGAAACATTTACTGAAACCCTATTAGGACTGATCCCAGAATTTAAATTTCTATCGAAATCTATATTTCGGCAGCGATAAAAGGTCGTTTTACTTTGAATAAAAAAATAACATGAATTGTGACTTGTTGAATGATGCCGGCTTCTTATTTTTTCTAATTTGACAGTAATGGAAATTTTATTCGAGTACCGCCGTATTCGGTGACTTTGGGCCTTGGGGATGACTTGGGCCGTCTTTTTCGATCTCATGGCTAGCAAGAACGTCAAAAAACTAATCTATGACCATCTAATGGCTATTTATAACGTGTTCTTGAAGTTTGACAGATTGTTTTTATTATTCTGGCATTAGCTTGCTGTAAAAATGTTGGTCCAAAGTCACTGTGGCCAATGTCACCCCGCACAACGGTATGATAAATTTATGTTTGTGGAGCCCATAAGACCGTAGCGATAAATGTGAATAGCAGCAAGACTAAGATGAGGGGCATGGGTTCGAATTTCACTGTTTGAGAATCTTTTTGAATTGGAAATTTTTTCTTTTATAATATGTAACGATTTCCTTGGATAAACCTGGAAAGAATTTCGCCGACATTAACTATAATTTTAGCAAGTATTACTGGTGGAATCCTGGAATAATTTTCTCTGGGTAAATCTTGCAAAATTTATGAAACATTTCTGAAGAAGTTAATGAAGAATTTCCATGAAGAGATTTTTTCAGAACAATTTTCTGGCAAACTACTTAAAGGATTTACGTGGAATCTATTGAAACTTTCTAACAGAATTTTATTTTCTTAGAGAAAAAAAAAACTTTAATAAATTTTTTTGCTTGAAAGTTTGTAGAAATTCATGTTTTATCCGTTTATAGCGGAACTACTAGTGACGTAATTAGAAAAGAGTATTCTTGAAGATGTTTTAAGTAAAAGTAAACACTTTCATATGACGAAATCGATTGTACGACATTTTCCAGAATGACGTTCCCCAGAGCGACATTCCCCAGAACGCCATTCCCCAGAATGGGACATTCCCCAGAAAACCATTCCCCAGAATGGGACATTCCCCAGAAAAAAATAACAAGAGATCTTTGAGGTGTTCAAATCCAGGAAAATGGTAAATAGTAAATAGTGAATGCATCTAACTGGAAAATTCGAGGAAAACCATAATTTTCATAGGTAAAACATTTTCGTATTGTTTTTTTTTTTTATTTTTAACGGTAGGACTTTCGGTTTGTTGCAGTCTTCCATTTATTGAATGGAGAATCTTTAAATCAAAAATTCTTTAAAATTAACCACCTATGGTCGGAAATGTAATTCGAACCATTTGGATGATTTTTATATTTTTTGACGATTTTCTCGTCGAAAAAGTTAAAATTTAGCGTGACATAATATGTGTACCATCCTCAATTATTTAGACAATGAACCTAGGAAGAACAGCATATGTTCAAAAGAAGGGAGAATATGCCATGAAAGTCGAAAAACAAATTCCATTGATTTACTTTTTGACATATTACACTACACCAATCTCCCTTTGAAAGTACAATTAGAAAGAACAGCCAATTTTAAAAGAAGGAAGAATAACTATGAAAACAAAAAAAACAATAGCTTGGATCAAGTTTGATCATAAAACACAGTATGGCATATGTAGGAACAGCTTATGTTAAACGGTTGAGCTACTTTTCCTCAAATGTCGGTTTCCCAAATGTCGTTTCCCCGAACGCCAGTTCCCAGAATACCAGTGCCCCGAACAACCCGTTTCCGAAAAATTTTTAGCTTTTATAATTATTATAACTTTTGTGTTTTGAGGTGGTAACGAACCGGTCATCTAATATGCACCCTTCTTCACTTGATTGGCGGTTCTTTCGAGTTTCACCATCATTGGCATTTTTGGCAAGATATATTTAGTAGAAGATGACGTTCAAATCTATATTATCTTCTTCTTTTAATTGCTAATCATTCATTCTACTTCAGCACCCAGTCCTACCCAGACTATTCTTGCACCTGTTTGAACTGCATCACTATTCGGGGAAACGGGTCATTGGGAGAAGTGGCATTCAGGGAAATGATATTCAGGGAAACGACAGTAGCACAATTATGAAATTAATTAAGACACAATTAGAAACATTTTTAAACAGCATTTTCCTCCTAAGATTATGGTTGGGTCTGCCGATGAACCACTTAGCCACAAAACCACCTCATTCCCCCTTCGTGATTTTTTGACCGTACAAACTTTTTGAAATTTGTATGCCACTCACCCCCCCCCCCCTTCTATAGAAGACCAAGTGATTTATGGACGGCAGCTTAGATGGTTTTCCTGAAAAAAAGGAAGCAAACATTCGCCGTTCAAAAGATTTTTTAACTCAATTCAGATTTTATTCGCTTGAGATCCATAATAATGAATTTGACAAAATAATATTTTGGGTGAATTGACGTCTGTGTCCGAAATTCGAAGCTTCTGGGAATTCGAATCAATTCAGTAGGTACATTTCTTAACGACAAAAAAACTAAACTACCAATTTTTTTCAACTCTTTACAAACGTATAAAACCCATTCTGGAGAATGTCCTATTCTGGGGAATGTCCCATTCTGGGGAATGGATTTCTGGGAAATGTCCCATTCTGGGGAATGGGTTTCTGGGGAACGTCATTCTAGGGAATGTCGTTCTGGGGTTTGACTTTCTGGGAAATGTCCTACAACCGACGAAATCATTGAATTATTGAAGAATTTTTTACATGCAAAGAATTTTGTATATTCATATGAATAAATTTCTAGAAGATTGCAAATAGTTTTTAGAAAAGTTGTAGGCAAAATTGGGGGGTTTTCAAGTACAATGACGCAAGTTCTTATAGACATTGCGAATGATTTTTGATAGTCAAAATCGTATGGGAATATCTGCTAGAAATCTACCAACAAAACATGCCTAGTGCAAAATTGTTTATTACAAATCCTAGTGGAATTTCCTTTGAACTTCTGTCAAAATTTGATTAAAAGTAAGAAATTTCTCCGAAAAATTTTCAAAGTGAAACTCTTAAAAGAATAAATGCGAGATGACTTCCAAGAATCATATTTTGTTCCAAAAACCTGAAATAATTTCTAATAAAATCTCTGATAGAAGAATTAGGGAAACCACTGGTAAGATTTTGGTTCGAGTTAGCACTGTTGGCACTTCCACTCCAAGGGATATTCAAAAGCTCTTCTTTTTGGCACTACGTCCTCATTGGGACAGAGCCTGCTTCTCAGCTTAGTGTTCTATTAGCTGAAAGCTTTCTATGCCAAAGGTGCCATTTTCGCATCCGCATATCATGCGGCAGGTACGATGATACTCTATGCCCTGGTAAGTCAAGGAAATTTCCATTATGAAAAGATCCTGGACCGACCGGGAATCGAACCCAGACACCTTCCGCATGGCTTTGCTTTGTAGCCGGCTAAGGAAACAATACTTTTAATTAAACATTTCTGGAACATCCCAATACAAAACAATCCCCAGAGAAGATTTCGTTCTTCGCTATTCAAGAAAAGCTGCTTTCCAAGCAGCGCTAAACCAATGAAATACGGCCACTGCACAAACGATTGGAAATATTTCTCCGTTTCAATATGTGTACAATAAAATAAACCAAAAGCAATAACGCATCGAATCGTTCTGTAACCCCGCTACCCACACTCTCTGCACCAAATAGAAAACATGAGGTAGAAATTTATGTTCGATTGTATTCTGGAGAACAATTCGTCCCCCACCTCCCCCCAGTGCACCCATTTTATATCCCATGTTCGGAAAGCAATTTAAGCGCTTCGGATGCGACCAACGTTCGCGCTGGCTGCCCCGATTGGATGTTGTTAACCCATGGGTTCACAGCAAACCGAAAAGTGCATTTGAAACCGATAAATCTCTTCTCATTGAACCCACTAAAAAGCTTCCCTCGCACACGAAAAACACCATGAATCGGTGTTCGAGTTCAAAACTGTATAGAAAATAGACCATTCAACCAACGAGAATTACAATGTGAATCAATGATGCAATTCTCATCGGTGCGTGGGAATTTTGCTTGGTCTCCGGTTCAAGTATTGGGATGGTTCAGATATCGATGAAAATGGGGTGAGGGTTCAATTGTAGAGCCGTAATCGAACACGAATTGCAACAATATTACGCATTTTTCGGGTTGCATTTTTTTAAACTACAAGCTGTTTTTTTTTTGGAGCGCAGCTGAAACTGACCCACGGACGCTTTTCCGAAAGTGATCCTTTGGTGGGCAACGTGGAAACTATTCAGGGAAATGGGGAGTTTCACTTGCAGCAGGAGCTGCAATTTCGAAATAAAAACAATTTGGGTAATTTAATGTCATTCAACCGCGAGGATAACACATGTCCCGAATCGGACGAAACGCAACCAATGTAATCGTTTGTTCAACATGGGGATTATGGAGCAACGGTGCAATAAATTTATCACTCGTTTTGTGTTTTATGTAAATAATGGCACGGTTGCCGTTTCGAATCCAATTTATGCATGAATCCGCGAGACTGATTTGCGAAATATGTCACAACCGAAATGCCCATTCTCTGTCACATTTGTTTCAATTCAGGGAAAGGCGCCGCCCTGAAATTGTAATACGAACTACGAAAACACCCTTTTTCGTCTTAATGAACAGAGATCCATGTAGCAAGTCTATTAAGTAAAACATAAACCAAACCGTTCTGTTCGACAGGGGCTATAAGGATGTCATTGACGTCGAGGATGTTTATCCTCGCAAATTGTACACATTCTGCACGCATTCTTTGCCAAATCATCTCGCAGGCAGAGCAAAGAGAGTCATCACGCTCGGTGCCATTGACTTGCTGAACTATGTGGCTGTACGAAACTCCCCCACACGAGGATTGCTATTATTATCATCGTCAGGGAAAAGGGATTCAATTGCGCTGGCTCTTGCTATTTTTAGACGTTTGGTACAGAGTAAGGTGGGGTAAAAGTTCAACCTTTGTGGAATAATAAATAGAAAAGAAATAAGAACCACACAATGAACCTTTCACTATTGGCTACAATTTTGCAGAACAAATTTATGCAAAAATATTAGAAAGAAACTTTTGCCCCACTTTTCTCTAATGTTGTTTCTTGACATCATTATCACAACCTTCGCCAATGTGTATAAAGAGATCGTTGATTCCTTGCAACTGTTTCAAGCCATGTTTATTATTCATAGCGAAAAAAGGTATTATAAACAGAGGGGAGAGTCAATGAACGATTAAGAGAGGAGGGTCTGGTGAAATGATTTTGAAGATATTTAATCCTTGACAAGAACAGCTCCTTCGTGTATGATGAAGCTGGAAAGGCTGCTGATTTATATGTGGGATACAGCAAGCTTTATGTTGGGCTTAGAGAGTGAAATCATGTATTAATTGTTTTTAATGTTTTCAATGAGAAGTGGAATGTTTCATAACAGTCTTTTTGTCCGTGAAAGCATACATATCCCATATAAAAAAGGGTTCATTAGAATAATTTTGCAGAAAATTTAAAGTCTTTTCATCATTTGGATTACCAATGTTGGCATAATCAGCTAGAAAAAAAAATGAAATGCATATACTTACGATACCAATTGGACGGAGCCTGCTTCTCAACTAACTCAACTAAACAGCTGTTCTAAAAACCCTTCCAAAATTATTAACTGAAAGCTTTCTTGACAAAGTTGTCGTTTTTGTAATCGTATATCCTGTACAATGATATTCTATGCCCAGTGAATTCAACGAAATTTCCATTACGAGAAGTTAACACAGAGTAACTAAAATGACAGTTTTGCGTGTCTCAAGGATTGTGTGTCTCTAATAGATTTGGCTTTGCTGATTCTAATGCCGTCCTCAGGAATCGTTTCAGAGATAATTTGGTTGAAATTGAAAGATTAAATTTAGATCAAATCGATTTTTTCCAATATGCTTTTGCACTTTTGAGCATCAGAAATATTATGAAGTTTGTAGATAAGCATTGTTATACATATGAAGTTTTAATTATGTGACATTCTAAGCAAATAAATTCCAACTCCAATGATAGCGGCAATGAATCCGCCAACCCTTAATTAAGTTTAATTAATTAATTAATTACGCAGAATTTTGGTACGTCAGACAAAAAACCTGTTCCTCAAAGAATGGACCAACCTTGAACCGAACCCAGACATCTTAAGCATGACTTTGATTGGTAGCTGCGAACGATACCACTAGGCTTAAGAAGGCTCCTTCTTGGAACGTTGCTTCTGCTAATTCTTTTGATATTCTGACATGGATTGCTCAACGGATCCTTTTTCTAAGAGTTCATGAAGTACACACTTATATTTTTTGCCGTAATCCGTGAATTTCACCGTAACAGCTGAACAAAGTAAAATAAACACCGTAATTCTGCCGAATTTCAACGAATTTCGGTGAAATTCTACTAAAAACTGTAAAAATTTAACGTACTCCGTTAATTTTTTTCATCGAACTTTTCAGCTGTTGAGATTACGGTGAAATTTACGGATTCCTTTAAAATAATTTAAGTGTATAATGAAGGTGGTAACATCTGGTGTTTGAATCTTTTTTTGAAGATGCAACGTCCAAAATACTACTACTTTTTTTTTGCTTCCGTCAAAGGGCAAATCGTTCACTGGAAGCATTAATTTATCGGTGTCTTTCAGTATCTCCTGGAAAATTCCTAAAGTAATCGCAGTATGAACTCGAAGATGTAATGCTCCGAATAGCTCCGAGGGGAGCGCGTTACGACTAGAAAAATACTCAAGAGGCAAAAAAACCCTTTTATTTCTTGGAGAGAATGCCACTAATATATCTTAGATAGATCCAAAAAAACAAATCTTAAAAAATTTGAAAAATTCGAAAGTCATCCTGGCAGCAAAGTATCTAATATTATTAATGACTTTATTCAAGTTGAACAAGGGTCACGGAGGATTTTTTTGACGTTAACTACGTCTTACGGCAATATACTGGGTGTCAATTGAAAATCTAAAATTTTGCGACCGTCACGAAATTATGAAAGATTTTGAACGCTAATAACTCAGTCATTTATCGATAGATTTTAAAAATTTTCCCACCAATCGGTCGGAAATGTATACAGCAATTTCCTCGAATGGAGAAAACTATTGAATATCGACAATAAACTATTGAAAATTTGGAAAATGTCGACCCCTTTCTTACGCAACCAATCACGTGCAAGCAGTTTTCCACGCTTCTTTTGCGTTCCGCTTCGCACTATAAAAGCAGACCGATTCCTGCTTTTTCGCTTATTCTTCTTTTTGCCATCAGACTGTGAACATGGTCGGCGAGCAAGTCTCGAGTGCCTTTCGCATTCTCAGCTCAGTTTTCAATGGAACGCGAATGGGACAACAGCATGCCGCCACGACTGAAGCGCCCATCGTCATCGCCACCGCAAACCTCATCGGGCGACCAGTGCGCCGTCAAAATGTGTCCGTGTTACGCAAATTCAACAATTCAATCGGCCCTTCCCAGAGCCAACAAATGTGTTTTAAAGAGTTAATTGTGTAATATTACCTAATGTGTTTACCACATTCTTGCTATAATTTCTTAATTCATCTCATAGCAGCATACAATAATTGATTTATTACGAATAATTGACAATACGGCAATTTGAGGATGTTTCCGAGCACGCTGCTACAGTGCCGTCGGGATGCAATAACAGCATAATGCTCATCTTGTACATCCCTTACCCAGACATCAGTTTCATATAGCCTAAGAAAACGAAGAATTTGAAAGGAGGAGCATCACCTGCTATTCTAAGGGTATAAAGCATCCCTTCTTCGTTGAATTCGGTTTCATTCTGTTTTCGCTTTCGAGCTGGTAAGAGCTCCTCCAAACCTGCTCAGCTCCTCGCTACCAGAGGCAAGCTGTTTGTACGAGATGGCTGAAGAAAATCGACCAAAGCCGCTTGTTGAAGCGCACATCATCATCCGCACCGCAAATCTCATCGGGCGAGGAGGATTGCAACCAGTGCGCCGTCAAAGTGTGTCCGTGTTACGCAAATTCAACAATTCAATCGGCCCTTTCCAGAGCCAACAAATGTGTTTTAAAGAGTAAATTGTGTAATATTCCCTAATGTGTTTACCACATACTTGCTATAATTTCTTAATTCAACTCATAGCAGCATACAACAATTGATTTATTTTGAATAATTGACAATACGGCAATTTGAGGATGTTTCCGAGGACGCTGCTGCTGTGCCGTTGGGATGCAATATATTTTCTATTGTTAGGGAATGATTCAAATATTACGTAACGCAAAATTTTATTTTGAACATATATATTTTCTAAATTCACAAACCATTACATTCTGGATTATAACTAAAGGAAGGTTGCAATTATGACATTTGACTATAATACAAATGCAGCAAATTAAATGGCGTAGTTAACGTCATGCGGTCGTGTCTTGTACACAACCCCCACTGATTTTTTTTTTTGAGTTATTGATTAACATAGTTGACAACAACATAATGGTACATATAGAATATTTTCTGAAAGCATTCCAAAAATAGGATAAGCGATATTTCTATAAGAATCTGTAGAAACTTCTTTATGAATATTTCCAGAAGTTATAATAAAACAAGTCATTTTACGAACGGCATAATTCATTCCCTCATTTAACATTGGAGAGATATACAAAACTGAATGGGCTTAGGAGGAATTTAGGGATTCATTCAAAACAGAATCCCGGAGGAGTTGCAAGAAGCTATTCGAAAACAAAATGGAGGGAATCACTGAATATTATAATAAACCCTTTGGAAAATTCCGGTCGTAGATTCAGGGCAAGTTCTATAGAGTTTTTTTGAAGAAACTTCTTAAAGATTATGTCAATAATTGCCTTAAGTTGCAAATAACATAATGCTTAAACAAATACGTGGTGGAATTCTTCAAAAATTATTGATAATTTCCAAGCAATCTATGCGGAACTTTCTGAAAAGAATTATTTGCCTTTGGAAGTAAATACTGGTATTTTTAGATTGAATAATGAAGAGGTATAGAAATTTTCACTAAATTTTGGAAATATTTAACAAAAATAATTGGGAAACACCATTGATACTTTTTTTAATAACTCTCAATATCGTTTAAGTACTACCGGGCTCAAAATAGCCGTAGCGGTAAACGCGCAGCCAAGCATTGCAGAATTCGCTCTCATTTGAGTATGAAGCACGATCAAAGCAAGCAAAGAAAAACATCCCATCTGTTGCGGTCCACGATCGTCATTGTATCGCAAGGTGTAACAACTCTGATAAATTGAAGCAGCGAGCGAGAGCCCCAAAGAGAGAGCGATGATAAAATCCATTTTTCTCGCTTGTTTACCGTTGGGGATAGGTGTCTTTCTTTACTGGCACGATAAACAATCCACGAACTTCCAATAGCAATAGTGTCCCCCAGGCTTGGAGCATGGTTAGAGGGGTTTTATCATGCACTACTATCCCCCCAATCTGATCAAACTTGTATCAGTATACGATAAACAGTCTCTCATAATGTGCAGCATGTTGTGATAGTTACAGAGAGCGATACGTGAGCGATTCTCTCAATTATCTCAGGATTCAATCCCTGCGCGCAGCTATTTAGCATGACCATGCTGAGGGTCATGGGTTCGAATCCCGCTGGTCGAGGATCTTTTCGTAAAGGAAATTTTTTCGATTCCCAAGGCATAGAGTATCTTCGTACCTGCCACACATGCAAAAATGGTCAATCGGCAAAGGAAGCTCTCAGTTAATAACTGTGGAAGTGCTCATAAGAACACTAATCTGAGAAGCAGGCTTTGTCACAGTTGGCACGTAACGCCAGAAAGAAGAAGAAGAACATTTAAGTATATTATGGAAGATTCTCGGTTTTTTTTTTGAATAAAATCTTTTGGAAGGATATCAAAATGAAACTCTTGAGAGGCTATTTGACATATCCATTGTTCAAGTGTTAAATTGAAACAAAATATTTGCCCTTGTATAATGTCCACACATGGAAGCTCGGAAAAAATTATCCAATACTTTCAAAAGGTAGAAAAACAATCGACAGAATCATCAATCACAAAATCGCTTGAAACATGCAAATAAAAAATACCAGGAGCCAAACGTCGTGCCAAAACATCGTCTTATCAGCGGTTAATCCATCTAGTAATCTCAAACAACTGTGGAACCGAATCAACGATACAAGACTGCTGAAGAAAAACATCTAAAACTAGCAGTGGGTGGAAACATTATGACTGAACCAATGGAAGTTGGAACTAGTAGTTTACGCAACAGGCTGCAGAATGATGATTTTTACTGCACTTATCTAACTAGGCTTGCCAAATTGGGTAACGGTTGCTGTAAAAATTGAGTTCTTCAACGAGTTGTCTACAACTGCTTCGCGTTATAATCATTACGCAACTGACTTGAGCTGAGTGATTACTTTTAATGATTTCTTTTCATCGGTCTGAGAAAATATTGCTAGTAAACTATACTGTGGAAAGGTCAAATAGCTTCATTTCTCAATCTGAAGTCTTGAACATAATGAGTGAGCTGAACACAACTAAAGCAACTGGGATTTTCTGTAGCTGTCCTTTAAGACATGGTATTGCGATATTACAAATAATCTATTCATGTTTCAATGATAGTGTTTGCTTAGGGAGCTACCCAGATTGTCTTCAGGATGCCCTTGTATTTTTTTTTATTTTTGTGGGACTCACGTTCTTCCCCGGAACTACATCCCGCAACATCATCGGGGGAGGGCTGTGCTCATGCACTTCGTTAGTCTCAACCTCTAGCTGTTCTTCTAGTTCGCTGTTGGAACTTAATATCGTCAAAAACGCTGCTCACTACGACATTTCTACGGTGTCTCTGCGACTACTCGTTTTGCCCAATTGGCGGTGGAAAATCTCGCCGGGGATTTGAACAACTTTTTGTGCGACGACTCATGGGCTGGATTCACGTCAGAGCCCTGTTGAACATCTACTGGACGCTCATGTGCTCTTCGCTACTCTACGACGACTTGCTGCTGTCCCAGTTAGATGCCGAGGTCGGTCCAGCGATTCCGGTTGAAGGACGACTTCCGGTTCTCTGGCGCTTGGACGACACAAGCCGGTGATGCGTTACGAACTACTCGGAGTAGCCCCAGCAGTAGATATATCCTACTCCGACGAAGATTTTTCCGGCTGCGTATCCGAATCTGTGCAGATATTTCTGGAAGCATTCTGACAAAAACTGGGTCAGGAAGAAGTTAACTTCTCCATGTTTTCTGGTCGTCCCCACCGACACGTAAGGAATGAGCCTGTGAGTCCACCCTCTTTTCTACGAGTTATTCGGCTCCTGGCTGCCAAATGGCCGTAATATCCAATCTTATGGTATTCCTCACGATGCAGACGGGGATCAAAGGTAGCCCTTGTATATCCAGTCTTTAAGGGGGTAACCCTAAAAATCCCACAAACTTTAGGCTTTTATCTGTATTTATCAACAAGGAATTCTATCTACAAGTTTGCATGACTATCTGGATAATACTCCACTGCACTGTGACGTCACGCATCAATTTTGACAGGTACTGGTCCTGTTGTTTACAGTTTGGACTTAGTACTTTTTTCGAATCATTCTTAATTTCGTGAAAGTTTGCTGCGAGGAGAGGTCAAATCTACTGCAGATACCCACGGATCGTATTATTCTATCTTCCTACCGTGGAAAATCGTAACCATCAGCATGCTGGTGATAGAAATGCGAAGATGAAAAAATGATGAAAAAAACGACTAAGTCCGAAACGTAAACAACAGGACCAGCAGCTGTCAAATAAGTGAGGTTAGGCTCGTCATATGCAGCGCTCTATAGCTCTTTGCTTTATAACCATCAATTCGGGTTTAGGCAAGGAGCATCTATGAAAACCGCTCTGGTGGAGTTGGTGGATGAAGTTTTGCACTAAGTGGATCAAAAACTGGTACCGTCGGACGGGGTTACTTTTGATTCCATGGGCTACTTTGGACACTCACCTTTTGTATTTATTAGCATCGTAAATATTAATCTGAGCAGTTTTGTGTCTTCAGCACTTTTATCAACCAATGCATGCTCTACCACTAGGCATGATTTTTTTTGGAACAGCATCAACAATAACAAGATATACAAGAAAACATTTCAAAAAATTCCGAATAAATATTCACAAGGTATAACACATTGGCTATGCAAACATTGTTTGATTTTTGTCCATGTCGTGGAAACTTATTGGGAGCATCACAAAACTATCGAACCGTCATTTTCATGAAAATCTTATGATTTGTTTTGCTTAAAATTGTTGTTTTATCAAAATATTCGATCAATAGTCTTATTTTTACGATTTTTATTTTATTGTAATGTTTTGGGTTGTTAAAATATACAACATAGAAAAATTAAAATAAATGTTTGGAAAAGTGAATACACATAAAATACACATATTTCAAAACGTACCAATGACAAGTTCACAACATTATATCTAAAAACTAATTTCCGTCATATTTTATATGAATTTTCAGTACAAAACAATTGCATCCTTCAATTGCTAACATAAACTACTCTTAAGCTAGCTCCAAACTGCTAAGAAGCTAAAAGCATATTACAAAAGCACACTTTTACTTCTTTACGATCTTGCAAAACTTTACTTCATAGATTCGCTTTTAATGAAAATTACTTACTGGTATTAAATTAGTTACTGGTACCAATGTGATCCTTCTACATATCGTTCATATAAAAGTAAGAATATAAAAAACAGTTTTTGTACATAACTTTTTTATCATCGTAGCACCTAGTAGTTACATCGTTCGTTAATCTCAACTTAAAATCAAGCATTCGTAACTGATAATTCCATTTAAGAGGAAGTTGAAAGTTTATGTTTCATACTACAAACTGAAAATAGTGAATGGTATGTTTCGTTGAAATTTGTTATATATGTGTAATTGTTTCGAACTTTGCATTTTTCTAAATAATGTTTATCAATGAAAAACCTTCAATAACATTACAGTGGACGATAATCTATAGAATTAGTTTAAAAGTTATAAGGAAAAATCATTTCATTATCAAATTGTGAAAATGTCCAAAGTAGCCCCTTTTTTGTCTTGAAGGACACCATTTTTTCGCTATTCAAGCATTTTTGCTAATTCTTGATGGAATTGCCTCATATATTGCACATGTGTTACGTACATATAGGGGAAGTGGT
This sequence comes from Aedes aegypti, assembly GCF_002204515.2. Classification (NCBI taxonomy): domain Eukaryota; kingdom Metazoa; phylum Arthropoda; class Insecta; order Diptera; family Culicidae; genus Aedes; species Aedes aegypti. Next base: position 384,862,263 of record NC_035109.1, on the reverse strand, counting down.
GGTAAAATGAACAGGGGTGGTAAAATGAACAGGGGTGGTAAAATGAACAGGGGTGGTAAAATGAACACCGTGCCTTTTATCGAGAAAAAACAAATTTCGATGATTTTTTATCACGCACGGACGATTTAGAGCATAAATTTGAGTGTTCGGGTCGATACGTAAGTCAATTGAAGTGAAAATATCAAAGAAAACTAAGATTTTAGAAAACTACGTTTGAAAATTAGAACTGACGTAACTTTCAGCTCGGAAAACTTGAGGTTTTTCAGTAAGGTGAATATCGTTATGATATGATGTTAAATCTGATGCCTATAGAATTCTTTTTGAATGGTTTACAATCATTATTTGATGTATTTTCGGTTGGACAATGAAAAATTTCAGAAATATTTGTTCTGCTCACGTTTTTTTGCGTGGTGTTCATTTTACCACCAACCTCTGTTCATTTTACCCACATAGTGCAGATAAAATGAACATTTGCAGCGCTTTATGATAGCGATGAAAATATGTGAAAATTTAGCTATTTTAGTCTGAATCCATGTCACTGCTTTAGATTACATCCCTATTTTTGATGTTATGGGATAGAACTATACAAATACCTCGTTTTTCTATCAGAAACAAGGTGATTTCCTTAAGGTGTTCATTTTACCACCCCTTCCCCTACAACGTAAATATATGCAAGCATAATCAATATCTATCCATAATTCTAAGAGTTACAAATCCTCAAAGTTGAAGAATGTGGAAATAATGTCAAAAGAAGCCCCATTTGACGGTAACTTCTTAATCTGGATCTTATCCAAAGCATTTGACACAATAAATCATTCAATGCTCTTGGTACAACTCGATGCGTATAGGATCCGAATAGCTACTAATGATGTTATGAAGAGCTACTTATCAGATCGTAAGCAGGCTGTGGTTGTTACCGAGGTTAGAAGCGAAGTTCAAAATGTACGTTGTGGCGTTCCAAAAGGCAGCAACATTGGTCCTCTGGTTTCTTAATTTATGGGAATGATATCGCAAATCCTAGGAGAGTCACTTCAATTTTCAAGGCAATTTCATATAAATACGAATCCCAAACTGAAATCTTCCAAAACATGTCAGATGACTTGCATCCACCTATCTAGAAAATCACCTTCAGGCGATGAATTTCAAAAAACAAAAGTGATGGTCATCTATATAAATAAAAATGGAGAGGTGTTTGTATGTCACGAAATGGCTCCCGAACGGGTCAACCGATTTGAATGATTATTTTTCCGTTTTGTTCGTCAAGTGTTCCGACGTGTTTGTGTGTATAAAAATCCCAGGATATTCACCGGGAGAGTCGGAAAACACGAGCGTGAACGGAACTGTCATTTTGTATGGGACGATCTATAACGTTTTTCAACAGCCTACTTGATGGCAAGACGAAGTTTGCCGGGCCCACTAGTTGGAGATAAAAAAAAAAGTTCAATTACTACCCGTCCAACTCTCATTGTGAATGGAGTGTCAACCGAAGAAGTGTTCAATTTCAAGCACCTAGGATTTTATATTGATAATCACCTACGATGTACACATACGGAAGATCGTAACAAGTTGTTCTTCAATAATGAATGTTTGCCCTTTACTGGCATATACCAGATTTGCTGGTATGTCTCAAACATACTTTTGAGAACTTGTAATCAGAAGACACAGTGTGTTTGTTTGACAAATTGAGACATGAAATAGCGAGAAAAAAATTGTCAAACAAACACACTGTGTCTTCTGATTACAAGTTCCTAATACACAGAAAAAATCCGTTCTCGTATCCGTGAACAGCAGACGTGAACTCGTCAACAACAAAAATACACCGTGAACTAGATCATGTTTATGTGACCATTTGTGGTAGTTCATGGTGTATTTTTGACAGTTCACGTTTTTCAGAATTCTTTTTTGAGCGTGTAGTTGATTCATATTACGGACACTTAAGGACTCAGGGAAATATAAACCAGCATAGAGCATACAAAATAAATCATTCTGTATGATTCCTTAGCGCTATCGAGCGTCGGAAGCCCTTTACTTTCGAACGGTGGGTGAATAATACGCTTCCGCAACTTCAATAATTTTAAATAAATCAAAATGTGTGGCCTTTTCATGATTCTTATTCCGGACGCTTCCTCACTTTTGTCTCATATTCCGGACACTTTGAATCGAATTCCGGACAGCTCATGATAATCATTAATGGAAGCGTCAAATCATCAATCAAAATCGTTAAACCACCAAAGAGACACCTAAGATAGTTGGGCATTATAAATTTTCAAAGATATTTATGGAAAAAGTTTACTAAAACAAGCCTTGAAATTAAGAACTTTTGAACAGCAAAAATTGAAACATTTCGCGTGAAATGTTTCCCATACAAAGTAGAGTGTCCGGAATTTGAAGCTGTCCGTAATATGAATCAAAACGGTAAATGGGATACCAAATTTGTATTTTAATGCAGTATGGGAGGAAACTAAAATTTCAAACAATCATTAAGAATTCAAAAGAGCTTTTTTGAGGCTGAAATTTTGTACAACTCATATCGCATATTGGGTAAAATAGTCAGAAAATAATTCTGATAGAAATTTTGATGCCCATAACTGCAAAACAGTCACATTCGACACCATTAACACCATAGAGAGTCATCAAATGATAAATACTTTCGATCAACTTTCTGAAATCTGTGAGATTGTTCTAGAAAATTCGAAAAAAAATACTAAGTTGTTTTGTCACATTGTTAATTATAACCGCATAACAGTCACATTGAGATTATAAGTGGGCCTCGTAATGTGACAGCAATGAAATTTCTATCGGAATTATTTTCTGACAATTCGCCCAGTATGCAATATGAGTTGTACAAAATATCAGCCTCAAATAAGCAATTTTGAGTTCTGGTAATTTTTAGAAATTTTAGTTTCCTCCCATACTGCCATAAAATGCACAATTGGTGTTCCATTTACTCAATGCCTACTTTTGTCGAATGTTACAAATATGCAGTTATGGGCAGTACATTATGAGGCTCATGTATAATCTCAATGTGACTGTTATGCGGTTACAATTGCTTATGTGACAAAACAACTTGGTATATTTTTTTCGAATTTTCTAGAACAATCTTACAGATTTTAGTAAGTTGATCGAAAGCATTTATCATTTTATGACTCTCCATGGTATTAACTCCAGTTTGTCAAAAATGTCGAATGTGACTGTTATGCAGTTATGGGCAGTATACGACACCGACAATTTTCACCTCACGCCAATTGTAGAAGAAACCCAAGAATCTGATGCAATTGTGCTTATTCTGTGCGGTATGCAAGGCGAGATAAGTCGGTGAGGGGTCGACTCGCTCCCATTTGATTAGTCGCCTCACGTCACCCGTGGTGACTCGTCTTGACTCACACGCCGGGTATAATAAGCACAAGTGGCTTGAAGAGACTGGGTTATTCGGTTGTCGACTACCAAAACAGTACTGAAAAGTGCTTATTTTCAGCACCGAAAAAACTTTTCAGCACTTTTTGTTTCGGTAGGAGAAGTAGGCCGGTATGTTGATTAACTTTTTAATGAAAAGTTGATTGATTTGCAACGGAATTGCAAAAAAAAAAATGTTTCAGCACTCTATCCATTTTTGCAAATTATGAACAACAGCGTATGATACCTACAAACATATTTTAGGCAACTTCCAGCGGTTAGTTTTTGTCTTTTTGTCTCATAGAACAGTTTAATATGTTTTTTATTTTGCTTATGATGCTTGTAAACATATGGTACAAAGAACTTCCGATATATATTTGAAGACCGATCTTGTATGAACCATCTCTTTCGAATTGACAGACGATTACAGATAAGAAAATGAAAATCTAACTTCGGATGAGGACATCTTCTTACCTTATTTAGTTGATGCAGTATGCCATACTAGATTAATCAATAATGTTTTATACACAATTGGTCTCTCCACCTGAAATGGAAAGAGATAAAATGTGTTGTATTCAATGAAACTCTTAAAGTGTTTGTTAGTGGCAAACATAAAACATAAAATCAATAAACAAAGCATGGGCAATTCTCCACTTAAATTAATTTCAATCGATTTGTAGTAATATTGCAGAAGCAACACTCTTGGGAGGTAGTAAGCTTTCAACAAACTGTAAAAGTTTTTTGCTCCTTCTTTCCGCAACGCCTCTAACACAACAACTTTCAAGCCGAAGGGATAAATATTCTTTCCTCACGCCACACTGGATCGCATCGGCTGGATGCCAACCCTTAAGAGGAATCACGTACATTTACAGCTGGAAAATTGCACCACGTGCGCGTCATGGAATGCTTTGAAATGGAGAAGTGGATTAATCCACTTAGTGGAAGCTTTGAGTCACAATACTAATCCTGAGGGCCTTTCTTAGCCGAATGGTTCGAGTCCACGGCTACAAAGCAAAGCCTTGCTGAAGGTGTCTAGGTTCGATTCCAGGATGTTTTCGTAATGCCACACGATATACCAATGCGAAAATGACAACTTTGGCAAAGAAAGCTTTCAGTTAATAACTGGGAAGTGCTCATTGAACACTAAGCTGAGAAGCAGACTCAGTGTCAGTGAGGAAGTAATGCCAAAAAAGAAGAATACTAATCCTGATTATTAGAAATGACCTCCCAGATTATGTAATTGCAATTCAGGTGCTCAATCGCTGCTGTGAGCTTCACTGAGTGTGCCCGTGACTTCACAGATAACAGACATTCTTTGGCGTAGGAAAAGCACAATGCCTCTTCGAGAATCCACAATGAACAACCGGGAAGAATAATGACAGCGATATAAATCTTTCAGCGTTGTTGTTGAGGATAAGAAATGCGAAATATTTATAGTTTGTTTGACTAAGTTTTCCGTTTTCGCTTTCCGCTGCCGCCATGGTAGGTACTTACTTTCATTGAATGCGAAGTTATTGCAATTGCACTTCTGTGTCTGGAGTCGTGCCATGACTTTGTTGGTAGGTTTTTCAATGTGGTGGATCGAAGATAGGAATGTTAAGACGTCGTTTATTTTTATCAAATACTGTATACTCTGAAATCTCCATTTACGTAATCCCAGGATTCATGTTGCAATCGAAGCATTCATAATGATATTACAATATCAACTCATTGGAATTCCAAAGTCCATAGTGGAGTCTCACATTCCATGCTGGAATTCCACAAACCATACTACAATCGCAGTTTCTACATTGGATCTCCAGGATCAGCAAAAAACTTAAAGTATTCATAAAAAATACCACAATCCACATTACAATCCCAGTATAATGAAAGGATTCACACTGAAATCACAGGATCAAGACTGGAATCCCAGTATCCACACCCAAGTTCCACTTAAGAAACCCAAGATCTATCCTGAAATCTCATAATCCATTTTTAAATCTTAATAACTATAACTTTTTTGAATTAAAATCTTCCGGAGGTTTATGAACAAGATACAAACTCATAAAGACTTAAACAAACTTGATCTATAAAGTTAAACGTCTGACTTTGGATCAGAAAAACCTTATCAGTTCTCTCTGGAAGATAAACAAATCAGGTTTATTTTCTTCTTCTTAATATTTCTCTTGGAATTACGTCCCTTCTAGGACAGAGCTTGATTCGCATGTTCAATGAGAACTTCCACAATGATTCCACAGTCACACTCGTACATCGTGTGGCAGGCACATTTATACTGGACCAACTGGGAATCGAACAAGGACGCTTTCAGCATGGCTTTGCTTTGTAGCCGCGGGCATTACCTCTTGTCTTCGAAAGGCACTGGAAGGGATGAATAAGCCATTAAATTCCAAATAACAGATGAGACAAATGACGAAGATTCTCTTTAAGAGAAATGCTTCAGGGATCTGTCATTTCGCATGGAGCAGAACTATTCTCGGCAATCCATGACCGCTGCCCCCCCAGATCCAAACTTATATGCCGAAAGATTTATCTTCATCACCTTATAATCAGCATTATCATCATCATCGCACATACCGCACCGATAAGAATCCTTCCCGCCCGGGAGCGCAACCATTCAACACAATTTCTTTCAATTTTTCAGAACAGGCCTTTGGGGAAATTCCAAAGTACCTTACTCAACCGAACTGATGTTTCGCCCATTCCGGTGAAACGCTCTGGAGAAACGCCTCGACGACGGGGGAAAAGGATTTCCCTTAACGACTCAGCAGACCATTTTTTCCATTCATCAAACGGACTTCTGTCGGGATGGATGCGGCCGAAAGTACGGGAAAATTTTCACTTTGAAGCAAATTCTTCCTCGTCTGCGCACTTTTGCAGACGAAAGATGTCGGGAAGAAGCGTCAGGAGGAAGAGTTTGGCCGACTAAACAACATTTATCATTTCCGTCGGACCATCCAAAACCGAAGACGGCGTCCGAGGCGTGGAGGTGTTCCCCCATTCAAGGTTGTAAACATTCCAATAGGTAGCCTTCCCGAAAAAAAAGGACCGGAAAAAATGGTGAAGAATAACATTTCCTCTTTCGTGGAATCAGCATATTTTGTAAACGGTGGAGAGGGGGCACATACAAAGCATTACCGAAGGATTTTGCTTTCTTTTCATCTCGTACAACGCATCGACGGAGAAAAGGCCAGGTGGGCGCAACAATGGGTCAGGTTTTGTGTACCTTTCAAGTCTTAAGGCTTTTGTCCGGTGCTGAAAAATGATCAATCGGAACGATGAGGACTGACGGGGGGAGATGGAAGCTGATGGGGGCTATTTGCCTTAAAGGTTTTGCTCGAAATGATTATCGGAGATGAAGAAAAGATGTAGGTCATGTTTATCAGTCAATCAACGAGTCAAAATTGGATTGACATTGTGGCCCTTATCGAGTTATTGCGAAGGGCACGACCTGGTACAGGACGTGGACTACCGCTTAGTTTTGAGAGAAATAGGGGTGATTGACGTGTAGATATGAATCTAAACATTTTATACTCTAAAAAATTGAAGATGATAGGAATCAGTAGTCAGAGACTTTCTTATTACTCTAGTGACGATGGATTCATTCCAGCAGTATTCAAAGCATAAGGATACACATTCGTTCTAAATTCCGACAGATAATGCATAAAGTTCAAAAGAAATTACTCAAATAATCTCACTAAAACCTCTCATAGATTTTCACATATTTTCACGAAAGTTTTTAAAACAAGTTTTTTTTTATTGGACCCGTTAGCGAAAGCGGGAATTTTTCTTGGACACCGTCTTGAAAAAAAACCTCTTATAAGGTTTCGTCTTCTTTCGTTTATCAACTAACAATGGTTGCAACCACAAAAAATGGAAGGATGAATCTCTGAATTCACAACTTTCTTCCAAAAAAGTGGATTTCTAAACTATTACTAAACGTGGCGAAAATGGAAGATAGGTCGTTTCTCCAGAATGCGCGCTTGCTTCCAATAATAAAATGGCTAATGTTGATAATTGCATCGAAATGAGTATTCAGTCTAAAGTATTACAAGTTATCCAAATGTCAAATCGAAGCAGGGTATTTGATTCAAGTAATGAAACGAAGAGTGCCGCCTATCGTGATCAGTTATTCTGAATTTGGAAGAATTAAGCAGGAAATCTTGAACTCCATTAAGGGAATCAAAGTTTCCTTCCAATTCCTAAATAAAAGAGACTGTGGCGCGTTGCCGGAAACTTGAAAGGTCTCAGTGACTCTACAGTATGGCCCATAAAAATGAGAAAATCGTCATATCATGTTTATGGTGAATGTGAATGAAACATAAATATTGTCAATTTCTTGTATTGTTTATTCTAGTTAGACTCAGTTTTTGAATATGATTTTTATCTGTTACTTTCACCTTACCAAAGAGGAATTGGAAGCATACCTTCAAATTTTATCATGCGAACGTCGAGTTCAATATCTGTGTGATGAAAACTTCTAAAACATCAACTATGGCGGGGGATTCTTCACACGCCTTGTCTCCAGCATACGCCCATTTCAAATAATAGAATTGGTTCATACCTGGCTAATTGAAGACTTAAGGGCTATTCTCATTGCGCCGTGCCGGGCCGGGGCCGGGACTCATCCGGGGCCCGACCGGGTTAAGTTTTGAATTACTTTCTTATGTTTTATATGTGAGCGTTCACACCGAAGCTACCGTGCCGTGCGCGGGGTCAAACCGGGAAGTAATCGGGCTGTCAAAAAATATCGTCGGCAACGATATTTGACACTCTCCGGTGGCTGCACGGCTGGCAGCATATTCATTGTTATGTGTGTAGTTGTGAGTTCGCTGGCAATTACCAATATGAAGCAGAGGTGTCATATTTGTTTTTATTTATGTTATCATCGTTCGTGAAAAAGTGAATCGCATCCGAGAAAGGTTTTGCTTTTTAGCGATATTTTTTTTACTTTACTGGGAAAAAGCCTGCTGCAAGTATAGTTTTGCATGGTTCCATAAGCACTAGTGCGTAAATGTGATTAAATCCAACCAGATCAAGGGTTTTTCAGTAACATCTGGGATCACAAACAAAAGTGCAAAGTTTGTGCGCAATCAGTAAATCACATCGTAGATGAACGATGTGGGCATCTCAGTTGAAATCTGTGTGCAAACAATTTGAATCAATTTGTGGAATCAAATTCCCTACGGTATGCGACCACAAGATAAGGATATTTCACATTTCTTCAATAATTCCGAAAAGAAATGTCTCCAAAATAACTAGAAAAAGTCCAAAGATTCTCCCGGTGTTCCCAGAGTGGTTTTTTCCGCAAGATTCATCCAAGAAAACCTTCAGTATTCCACTAAAAAACTCACTTGGGATCTCTGTATTAATAAATATTAATTCATAAATTCTTCTAGTTGTTCCCTTGGAATCTCCTATCGGAATTTCTTAAGGTTTTCCTTTTTGTCCAAGGAACATTCCCAGAGCTCCCGTCATAAAAAAGTATTCTCCACAAAATTTCCAAAAACTCTTCCAAGCACTCATAAAATAAATCACCTTTATGAATATCTCTATATGTCCTTCCAAAAAGATTCTTGAAGGTGGTTTAGTGGTGATTTAATTTTGAGAATATACCATACTAATTTCAGTATCTAAACTTTTGGCAAATTGGGAGTTCCTTTAGGAATTCCAACAACAGTTTCTTTGGAATTCCTCTAGGAATTCTGTGGAAATTTCTTTCAGGAATTCTACCAAGAGTAACTTCATGAATTCCTTCAAGAATTCCTCTAGGAGTTTATTTAACGATTCCTCGAGAAGTTCGATCAGGAAATCCTTCAAGAGTTCCTTTAGGAATTCCTCCAGGAGTTTCTTCAGGAATTTCTCCAAGAGTTGATACAGAAATTTCTCCAGGAGTATCATCAGGAATTCCTCCACGAGTGCCTTCTGCAATTTTTCCAAGAATTCTTCAAGAAGTGCTTCCAGAGATTCTTCCAGGAGTCCCTTCAGAAATTTCTCCAGGAGTTCCTCCAGAAATTCCTCCAGGAGTTCCTTCGGGAATTCCTTCAGGAGTTCTTTAAGGAATTCCTCCAAGGGTTCCTTCAGGAGTTCCTGAAAAATCCTTAAGGAATTGCTCCAAGAGTTCCTTTAGGAATTCCTAGAGAAGTTTCTTGAAGATTCCTCCAGAAATTCTTCGGGAATTCCTCCAGAAGTTATCTCAGGAATTCCTGCAGGAGTTCCTTTAGGAAATCTATCTGAAGTAACTTCATGAATTCCTTAAAAAATTCCTCAAGGAGTTTATTCAGGAGTGACTCCTGGAGTTCCTTCAAGAATTCCTCCAAGATTTCTTCCAGAAGTGCCTTCAGCAATTCTACCAGGAGTTCTTTCAGAAATTCCTCCAGGAGTTCTTTCCGCAATTCCTCCATGAGTTCCTTAAGAGATTCTTTCTGGAGGAATTTCTGAAGCATCTCCAGGAAGTCCTGGAGGAATTTCTGGAAGAATTCCAACACGAATTGCTAGAGGAACTTTTGGAGGAATCTCGAAAGGAATACTAGGAAGACGGACGGAACTCCTAGAGAAATTCATTAGGGAACTCCATTAGGAATTGCTGAAAAAACTCCCTAAGGAATTGCTGAAAGAATTCCCTAAGGAATTCTTAAGGCTCAAGAATCCATCATCCAATCATCGGCAATCATCAAAACTTAAAAACCAGTTTTTTCGTTCAATATATTCAGATATCCTCATGAAATTTATCATCGCCTTACTGATTGCAAGGACAATGCAATAATAGATTTTCATGAACATTGCTCCAAATTTGAGCAAAAAAAAAATGGATTTGAAAAATTGTAAAACGATGATGGTTATTTTCCTCTTAAGGAACTCCTGGAACAATTCCAAAAGGAACTCCTGGAGAAATTCCTGAAGAATCTCCTGGAAAAAAATCCTGAAGGCATTCTTGAAAGAATCCATAAAAGAACTCCTGGAAGAATTCCTGAAGAAACTCCTGGAAGAATTTCTGAAAGATCTCCTAAAGAAATTCCTGAAAGAATTCCTCCAGGATTTCCTTCAGGAATTCCTCCACGTGTTCTTCAAGAGATTCTTCCTAGAGGAATTCTTGAAGGATATTTTGGAGAAATTTCTGAAGAAACTTCCAGAGGAAGTGCTGAAAGAACTCCTGGAGAATTTCCTGGAGAAACTCCAGGAGGAATTCTTGAAGAAACTCCTGGAGGAATTCCTGAAGAAACTGCTAGAGGAATACCTGAAGAAATTCCTGAATGAACTCTTGGAAGAATCCCTGCAAAAATTCTTCCTCCTGATGGAATTCTTCCAGGAGTTCCTTCAGCTATTCTTCCACGTGTTCTTGACGAGATTTTTCCTAGAGGAATTTGTGAACGATCTCTTGGAGGCGTTTCTGAAGAAACTCTTAGAGGAATTCCTAAAAAATACACCTGGAGAAATTCTAAAAGTAGCTATTGGAGGATTTCCTAAAGGAGCTCCTGGAAGAATTGTTGAAAGAATTGCTGGAGGAATTCCTGAAAAATTTTGAACAAAGTTTTGAAAAATTTCCCAGAGGAATTGCTGAAAGATCTTTTGGGGGAATTCTTAAGGAACTCCTGGAAGAATTCCAAAAGGTTCCTGGAGGATTTCCTGAAGAACTCCTCGAGGAATTCTTGACTTGAACTCCTGGAGGAATTCCTGAAGAAACTCCTGGAAGAATATCTGGAAGGAAGGATATTCTGGAGGAATTCCTGAAGGAACTCTTAGAAGTACACCCGATTCTGTTTTTGCACGGGGGATGCGTACCGTGCAAAAAAAGTTTTCAGTTCAAGAAGATCCTTCAGGAAGACCTCCAGAAATTCCTTCAGAAATTTTTCCAGGGATTCCTTCAAAAGTTACTTTAGTAATTCCCCATGGAATTCCTACAGGAGTTCCATCAGGAGTTTCTTCAGAATTTTTACTAAGAGTATCTTCAGGAATTCTTCCAGGAGTTCCTCCAGGAATTTTTCCAGGAGTTATTTCAAGAGTTCCACCAGGAATTCCCTCAGGAGTTCCTTCCAGGATTTCTTTCAGCAATTCCTCAGAACTCCCTTAGAAATTCCTCCAGGAGTTCCTTCGGAAATTCCTCCAGGAGTTTCTTCAGAAATTCCTCCAGGAGTTCCTTGAGGATTTTTTCCAGTAGTTTCTTCAGTAATTCCTACAGGATGAAAAAACGCACCTACAGATGAAAAAACGGACCGAAAATATTATATCCTTAAGGCCGGTTTGCTACTGACAAGAAAAGGAATCGCCTATCTCGATTCGTGGAAAATTTCTCCCAAGAAATGGTCAAGAAAATCACTTTTTTCTGATCGCAGTACGCAGTTGAGAAGAAATGTCACTTCAAAGGGGCTCTCTGTAGGAAATTTCTTGACCCTTTCAGTCAAGGAATTTCTTTACTTTTCTTGAGCGAAACAGCATACTTAGCTTTATATCAAAATATCCACATTAACATTATAATTATCGGTAAGATTCTTATTAATCTCAATCTACAGTCAATCTCTTACCGCAATAATAGAACCATTTGACAGTTTCGTCATAGTGTGTGTGCAAACTCGCATCATGAGAACCAGGGCACGCCCGATAAGCACGGTCGCAGTGTGAACTGAACGAAAAAGCACCGTCGCCAAATACAAACTACCCGGACCCGGCCCGTGCCCGGCTCGGCGCAATGAGAATAGCCCTTTAAACATATTTTCGAAAAAACGGCTCATTTTGGAGAGCTTTGATGGAACCTTCATATAAGTGTGATAAGCGGCTCCGTTTTGCTGAAAACCTCTGAGGTAGTTTTGATATAAGTTGTCTCTTACCGAAGGAACAAATTTCATCCTCAAAAATCTGTTATAGGCCACCGTATTTATTTTTTATTCAACCTCAAAATATGCTCCAATAACCAGAAATTACCTTCACTGTCAAAAACAATGAAAATAACGCTTGTGTATGCTATATTCACGTTCAAACAATTTTCGATTTTTTTCTGGGCCATACTGTAAGTCACCTGATGAGATCAAATATGGAATAAATAATTCGGTCAATGAAAGTGAGGTAAAATGCATGATTTGTGGAGGTTCTTTTCAGGCTAAGGATGTCCGTCATGTGAAGGAAGAAACCAACAAGTTTGTATGCGGAAATTGCGGGGCAACCATGATTCTAACTTTTGCGATTGCCTTTCGCGTGAACGAATAGTCGAGGCTTGTACCAGGCACATGAACGGTAACGTTTTTCGTTCCCGGAATACCCCAGGTACAATCTCCAACAATGCTCATTTTTTCAGTTCACAACCACTTGCTTAATAATCAAACCCATCAGGTAAATTATAATTATGCTCATTCACAAGCTTATTTTTTTAGCCGTTCGAATCTTTCAACTTCTAATGGATATACCCTCAGAAGATCTTATGCCATGATATAGACAATGCTTTCGAAACTTTAACTAATTCCATTGTTGAACGAAGGAGCATTGCAATTCCAAAATGTTAATTAGCATCCGTGATTATGAATGATGATCTTAAACTCTTGTCCGGCGACAATGAATCGAAGCCTAACCGTAAATTTTCAAGAGCACAAATCTGGAGAATCGAACACCCGTTTGATCTGAAAACTTCATCGATTAGTCAGCACCAGCTAGTGACGATTTAATTTTCAGCTTAAACGGATGTTCGGTTTCAGGAGAACCGAACATCCGTTTAAGCTGAAAATTATGAAATGTTCTCTTGAAAATTTGAGGTTTGGCTTCGATTTAATTTCAACTTAAAAACATGAGGGGACGGCAATTTCAACGCACTCGCGATCCTGCTATGAAAATAATGTGGCAGGATCTATAAAAAGAAATGAAAACGGTTTTCTCAAAAAAGAAATAAAAATTTTGGACACAAAATTTATTAATTGGATCCTGGCTCTAAGCCCTTTTGGAAATTATCAAAATTTTGAAAAAAAAAAATCTCCGGAGCTAATTTTGGCCTTTAAAAAGGAAAACATATTATTTCTACCTAATATCAAAAAAGCTCAAAAACTTGCTATGCAATATGATAGCGCGCATAATTTGTATTTCATCCAGTTGAAAATCAAGTTATTCAGGATTTCGAAAACATTCTCAATCAAGTGGAAGTTTTTGAAAATTCCTGATAGATTTAGAAGAAGTGGCGATGATAAAATTTTTACATCCGCATCAAGAACTTCCAGAGAATTGCTCATTACTCCTAGTTGATATACTCAACAAATGTTTTCAGTTGGTATAATTTCCAGATAAATGAAAAAATGCAAGGTGGTACCAATTTTAAAACCAGACAAAAATCCTGCAGAAGCTTCTAGCTATCGTCTAATCAGCATGCTTTCCTCCAACAGTAAACTTTTTGAAAGGGTCATTGTGAATAGCATGATTGTCTACGTCAACGAAAATTCAATTTTTGCCAATGAACAGTTCGGATTCGTACATGGACATTCGACCCTCATCAACTTTTACATGTTACACCGTGTCCCCTCACGTCTTACAACAGAGCGATTCACACAACAAGGATGTTCCAGATCCTGCTTCATGATATCAGGACCGGAATTACCACTTTGCATGTAAAAATAAGAACCTTGAATGACAGGTAACCAATTCCATGACATGTTTTTATAGTTTCCATGATACATTCATGGTTCCAGAAACCAAATTTTTTGATTTCATGATATAAATGGGCACCGTTTTTCGCTAAAACAAGGAAACGTAGCGTACAGTTGGCGTTACAGGAAACAGATGGTTCCCCAATTTTTGGTCATGGTGTATTTCCAAAACATAAAAATGTACGTCCCTACTAAATTTATAATCCTATTTTCTTGTATAGAGTGCCACATTTTTCTCTGTGAATGTATTCCAGTAACTTCTCATAAAATACTTAAGGAAATGCTCATGCCAATGTGTCCAATTACAGGATTGAACTAGATTTTTTTTTAAGAAATCATCCAAGGATTTTTCCAGTAATGCCTTAAAGGATTGATCAATTGATCTGTCTAAGGTTTAAGAAGTTTTTTGAAACAATTCTTACAACTGTTTGCCAAAGCTTTTCATAATTGGTATCCTCAATCCCGTAATTTTTTTTGTGAAGTGTTGTGGGTCATGCCGTAACTTACCTGACCGAATCTATGATATTTGGTCGTTAAGTCAAAAGTATATTTGGTCGAAAAGATATTAATATTAATTGATATTTCAGAATCTGTGTCGGTATTGATAATTGTCCATCTGGATCCGAAGATGTTCCAAAATTCTTTGGAGACCGACGCGTCACCCTTACCCACGTAAATTTCTCAGGCTACAACATTAATGTGAGTATTTTTTGAAAAAAAAGCTAAGCAATTTGGTGCAGCCGGCTTTGAGTAATGAGCATTTATGTTTCTGTTACCAAGCTGGCCAAATAAAGATCTAGAAAATTTAAAAAAGTGAACATCATATAGTAATTTTTAAATATCTCCGAGAATACTTAATCGATTTGCATGATTTTTTCAGAGTAGCTTCTTATTACATGGCAATGTATTAATCTACATTTTATTTTTTGATAAATTGATCTAAATTGATTTTAATTTGCTTTCGAAAGATATTTTATATGAAGGGTGTCGGTCCCCCAAGGAACATCGGAACATCTTTCAAACCAGTCTTCTAAGAGCATCCTTCTGCTCCCAGATTTAAACAAGCATGCTTTGAAAACATCTCAATGCGCGGGATCATTTCGAATCCTGATTTTTACGTGATTTATGCAAGGATTCAATCCCATGATTGAATCTCTTTAATTACGCTCATAAGCAGTCAAGTGAAGATAAATGTTCTTCGTCGGGAATATTTGACATTTCATAGAGGATTGTGACAAATAAAACTTGCATATCGAACGCCTGACGAAATAGTATGCAGGGCAATGCTATTCAACAAATAAACATAGAGTAGAAATGGTATCATACCACTGCAAATTTGCATTACTTGCGTTCATTTTCACTCAAGGAAAAAATAGCTTAGAAAATAAAGCCTGTCCACGTTAAATTTCGGACACCCAAATAATGGCAGCAAAAAAAAGTTACTCATAATTCAACAAAAACAATTGTTTATTTCAGAATAAAAGAGTTATATCTACAAAATAAACAGTTGACAAGGATGTTAATCCTTCTTTCTGTAAAATTCTCGAACTTTCTGTGGTACACCCGCCATCCGTGTTCGAAATTTATCGTGGACAGGCTTTAGATTTTAACGCCAGACCTTCTTTGAAACCAGACATGTGGAAATTCAATCTTAAACTCCTGATAACACCTGATTCATATTTTCTGTTTAAGAGCTGAATGTCCCATGTATATGAGAAGTCATTACGTTAGGTCAAAATACGTTGGTTTCCAGATACCGTTCATTGAAAGCAGCTGTGCATGATAGAATCTTTCAACCACATTCCAATTGTGTCCTGTCAGACAAGTCAACCGATATGGAATGAAATATCAATGCTTACTCGATCAATTTACCCGGCTAACAATCGATTAAGGATTGAATCCAGGGATTCAATCCTCTCATACACGTGGCATGATTCATTGCATGCCTGGATTTGAACAAAATATGCGCGCGTAATAAATCTTGCTATGATGGTTTTCGATCTTAGCAGCTCTTGGAGTGGGATTTTTTGAAGATTGTTTCAAACCAGATCACATATGATTAATATCGACAAGGAACCTTAAACAAGAAGAATTTTTTGATAACTTGTGGAAAATGGCGCAAAAATATAGAGAAGCGAAAAAGTTATGGTGATTTGAAGATTTTTTTTGCGGTAACAAATTAAACTGCTGGTAGAGACGTTATACTAGTTTTCAGTGGCTTTTAGGTTTGCCCATACTCGTATCATAGTCCCATATTCTATGGGATTTCTTTTATATATATGGAGCTGTTATGCAAGTATGAGCAAGCGGCGCAACTAAAAGAAATACATATTATGCTTTAAAGGTAAAAAATGACTGATGATTTTGAAACGCTCTCAAAAATCCGTTTTTGAACCGATTTTTGATCTTTAAGCTATGGAACTCGACTCAACTCAACACTGTTAGCGTATGACGGCTCACCATAGTAGCATATCCAAAAGAACTTGAAACTATTGAGAACCAGAGCTACAGGTCCAAAGCCCTTATAAAGGTGGATGGTTGTGATGGCTATGACCGTGGTTATCATGTAAAGAACAAGCGGACAATGCTGTATCGTGTCAGCACCGAGGAGGCAGCCCCTCTAGCACGATATAGGTAGCGCAACCCTGGTAAGGTGGCCTATCAAAGACTCTTCACCAACCAAGAAAAGCAAAAGTAAAGCAAGTGGCAACAGACCCGACAACGAATAAAGGACCACAATTGGAACTGTGGAATGTCGGCGTGAACGAGGCAGCTATCTAGGAAATAAGTTGGCCGAGAACCGGAGAACGCGAATTCCGAGCGGTGGACCCCATTGCCAACACTTCATTCAAGTACCACATCTACTACAGAGGTGGCGACAGAGCAGAACGTGGAGTTCGCTTCATAGTGATTGGGAAGCAGATGAAGTGAGTTATTCGGTGGAAACCGGTAACCGACCGATACTATGTGTTGAGAATGAAGGGCAAGTTCTTTAACTACAGCCTGATCAGCATATATGCGCCAACGAACGATAAGTCCGATGACATGAAGAATGAGTTCTATGAGAGCCTGGTTAAGGCCTACGGAGAGAGCACAAAACAAGACGTCAATATGGTCATCGGCGACGCTTGTCGACTGATAGGGTAGCTGCACAGTACCGTCAGCAACTAGACAAGCAGTTGGGAAGAATCAACGTTGCTGGAGACGACGAAGACGAAACGACTGGTTCGATGAAGAGTGCCAGAGACTGACAGACATGAAGAATGTCGCCAGAAACCGTATGCTTGTGGCCGGTACCCAACAGAACAGAGAGCGGTACAGGGCAGCGAGAGCCGAAGAAAAGCGAATCCACCGCAGAAAGAAAAGGCAGCACAAAAAAAGCGTGGTAGCTGAAGCTCAAGAAAGCATGAACCGGAATGATATGCGGAGATTCTATGCAACCATCAATGGTGCGCAGCACAATACCGTACCAGTGCCCGCCATGTGCAATGATCGAGAAAGGAATTTGCTGACCGATAAAACGGCGGTGGCTGCCCGGTGGAAGAAGCACTTTCAGCAATTGTTGAACGGTGACAATGCTAATGTAGCGAGGAACAGGATGAATTTTGATGATGACGATCAAGCTGTGAGCCCACCAACCATAGGAGAGGTTAAAAAGGCTATCAGCGAGCTGAAGAACTGTAAGGCTGCTGGGAAGGACGAGATCCCGGTCGAGCTTCTCGAGCACTGAAGTGAGCGGTGGTAGGTCATTTGGCATAAAGTCGTTTGGCATAAAGCCGTTTGGCATAAAGTCGTTTGGCATAATGGTCATTTGGCATAAAGTCGTTTGGCATAACAGTCGTTTGGCATAATGGTCGTTTGGCATAATAGTCGTTTGGCATAATGAGTCTGAAACCAAGAATT